>NW_016690197.1:7540541-7703921 GCF_001604755.1 Lepidothrix coronata
GCGGCCGCGGGGCGCGCGGAGCCGCGGGGCGCTGGCGGTGGGCCCCGCGCCCCGGTGCGGGAGCGCCCGGTACCGAGCGGCGCCGCCCGCACGGCACCCCCGGCGCCCCGGCCGCCATCTTTGGTACGGGCGGAGAGCGCGCGCCTCCCACACACCTCCTGCTGCCGCCGCCGCTGTCACCGCTCCCAGCCCGGGAGGCGATGGAGGGCGACAGCGACAATTGGGAAAAAAAACAAAAAACAACAAAACACCAAGTTTAGTGGCGGTCGCGCAGAGGTGCGGGGCTCCAGCCGCACCGCCCATAGTAAAGATGGCCAGCGTAGCCCCTGGCAGCGCTTCCCCTCGGCTGTCACGGGGCCGTGGGAACCGCTCCCGAGGGGACCCCCCGCCCCGGCTGTGCCCGGGGCCGCCCCGCTGCGGGCTGACCCTGCCCCGACACGCGATCGGCGATCGCTGCACACTTGACACGGACGCGTTTTCATTCCTTTTATCTGAATGTGCGTTGGGTCAGACTCGAAGCCGTCCCGGGTGACCTCCTTCCTCCGGGCGGGCGAGCCCCGCGCAGCACATCCCCTCACGGCCGGGCTGCGGCAGCGCCTGCGGACACCTGTGGTGCGCTCCGTGCCAGCCGGACAGAGGGCACAGGGGGAGACACGGGCAACACGGGCAGAAAAGGGCAGCCCGTCGCTGCCTAGCCCCTTCCTCATTCGCCCCACACTCTGGCAGAACTGCCGTGTCAGAAAGGAAAAGCCTCGGTAAAGCCAGGTTTCTATTCTTGCTCCTCATTTGGCTGTCAAAGTTACTGCCACCCTGTGCGTATTTGGCACTTATTCTGTTAACCAGCTCCAGAAGCACTGATTCATGAAACTGAGGTCAATAGGTTGTTTTTGCCAAAAGTGAATCCTACACTGTTAAGTATTGCTGTGTCACCTCTAACTAAATATTTAAACTTTACAACTTCCTAATCATGCAGTTATTAGTTCAAAGTTTCCCTTCCTTTCCATCTACAAAATGGGAATATTGTACTCAGAAAAATTAAAGCCAAACTTTCCAACTATTTCTGGTGTCGCAGATGAGACGATGCCAAAATTTGACATGTTCATGATGTTCAAGGATCTACAGTCACATGAAGAAAATGGGAAAATTTATGCTCAATATCCGACATAGGACAAATCTAGGTTCTCTAAACTGGACACTCAAAAAATAATCATCACTTACTGAACTCACCACAAAATTCTCATTATTTAAGTGTGTCAGGGATCCTGAAAAGTCAAATTGGAGTGGAAAACACATCCATGCCCTTACTGTTGTTACAACACAGGGTGCAACAGGTCCCCAGATCCTGATGGAGGATTTTGAACTCTATTGAAATGCCAATACTGTATCTGGATGTATAATGGGTGTATCCTCTGATCCATGTTGAACAATTTATTATCCCTAATTTGACAATTTCAGTGCTTAATAGCCAAACTTCTGTTTTGTAACCTAAAAGGTGGGGGGAGGAGGAGATCCCATCACAGGCAAATATAACAACAGTTATATAACTACTGTTATTGTATATAACTGTAGTTACATAACTATATAACACAGCTTGGTCTTGTTGGTTTCATCGCTGTATTCTAAATAATAAAAACATTTTTTAAAAGAATCAAGTTGTAGACTCCCTCATAAATCATTGCCTGACTTCAACAAGCACATAATGATACATAGAGGAAAACAGATATAATACTTTACCACCATCTCTATTTATAGTAATTTGCAACATACAGCTGCATATTACAAATATTAAGCTACAGAGTCCAAATGAGGTACCATCAAACGTTTCTAACTTTTTACCACTTCAGCAAGAGTTTTTCTAAGAAGATTTAACAGCTTTTCACAAAATAGCATGTATGACACCTCAAAAACATCTATCAATAGCACTTTATAAGCTTCCAGCTATTCCCTAGTGCCCAATCATCTGGCTTGTATTACCACATACCCACAGGTTCTATTGTTACTGACATCTTCAAGACATCATCTACCCCTACTACCACCTATCAGTGTATTTTTTGGTCACTTGCCAGAGAATTTCTAGACATCCTGACATCTAAGTGGAGAAACAGCAACCAGGGTATCCCTGGTAAAATGGTCAGTTATCACTTATGGTCATTCATAGACTAACCTAATGCTCATGCCACAGGTTTGACTCGTAGTCACACGTGTACATGCTAGGCAGCCTTCCTGACACCTTCCAAACTCCCTCTGCTTGCATGGGGCAGCTGACCTTGCCTTCATGTGATTTGGCTTCAGAAAACCCTGAGAGAAACATGAAAAGCACAGCTTTTGCATGTAAAAGTATATAATGCCTGATCAGTCTAGCCACAGTTTCTCTCACCTGCTTCTGTTCTTACACAACAGAGAACAATGTGGGTTTCTCCACATGTGATGAACAACTATTCCTCAGGTGATTTCACTACAATGCTTCCTTTCAAGCACAGTATGAATGAAAAATGAACTACACCTCTACCTGATAAAACAACAGGAAAGCACGTGAGAACATTTAAAATTGTACTTTATCGAAGTAGTTCATGAAACTCTGCACTTCATGTATTTGTAACTTGTGTATCTGAGATATAGGCAATCTAGGCCTTGGCACTGGACTAATGTGTTATGTTTTACACCACGAATATTTGGTATAAATCATCTAGTTTACAATATATAAACAAAGAGTTCTCCATTAATCCCCGTATTTCACTCAATTTCTTCAAAGTGCAAAAGTAAGGTTGATCTTCAATAAGCTGCCCACTCTATCTTTGTGAGACAGAAGGATGATCTTTTACATAACAGCCCCAGCAGACATTATGAAACAGGACTACTGAGCAGCAAGTCCACAAATTCTCTTTCAATAACAATATTTTGTAGAGCTTGCAGGTATTTTTTACTATAACAGTGGTTGTTTTGAAAACTTTTCTACAGAGAGATTTTAATATTTTGCAGCATAAAATATGTTTTTTCCCTGTATGGGTTCTACTTGCAAAGTATTAAAAATCTTTTTTTATTATTTTAAAATTTGATAAAATCGTAGCATTTCTTTTCATGCAGCTTCACAGACCATTTAGCTATAGCAGCAAAGGAAAGTCTATAAATCTGCTAAGTCTTCAGTATATTGCAGAGAGCTACGCTTTTTTTCTATCTTATTCTAATCAAATACCATAGCCCTTGAGACAGTTACAGCTGCTTAGTACCACTGAATGTACAAGGAAAAAAACCCTCAACAATCCTGCACTGTAAATGAAACCTCAAGGTAGCAAAAAGCCAGCAAGTAGTTTTATTTTACCATACCCTTCAAGCACGGAACAGCTTTGACTGTGGTCAAACAATCATTATGGAAATGATTACAGTTCAAAATGGAAAAAATTCCTTTCCCTTCCCTGAATTCTGAGTAATACCCAAAGACTTCTCTCCTTCACACAAATGCTTTGATATTATATAAATAATAATATTTTACACTACTATTATACATATTATATAAATAATAAATTGATATTCTAAGAAGGAATTTATGTAAATAGAAAAGGAACAGCCTTGAAAAAAGCAGTGTTCACATTGTATCTGCAAGTTCAATTTACTTTTTTTCAAGAGGATAAGGTTTTCCAATACATTGTCAGCAAATACTAATTAATGACCTTTAGATAGCAACCCATTCCCTGCTTCTGAAACTGGTTTTGTGAAATATTTGTGTACCGTGGCTGTGTAAGTAACTACTAAAATTCAATATCACAACCTTGAATCACAGGCTAGAGTTTTGCTTCAAACATTTCCACATGAAATATACCTCAGCAACAGCAGAGTAAGAAAAGGTCTTGTTCTACAGAATTTCACAGTGCTACACTGACACCATATTCAACTAATTCTATATTCACTCAAGTCTCTTTTCTGGGCATCTTCCTTGTTTGTTTATAAGCAATATCAGTAGATCCAATTAGGTACTTCTGCACAAACGGTTTCATTAGCTGAACAAGAAGGAACTCAGAAATATCAGATAAAAATCACAGGAACTTCAAGACCCAAGATGAAATAGGCCTATTTGCACTGGCTCTCCTCCCACAGGTAATCCAGCCTGCAAGCAGCCCCAGGGACAGGACTAGTCCTGTTGACTTCAGGGAGGCAGCACAGCAAGTCAGAGGTGTCCATTTCTGCAGGATATCAGCAAAAGCTGTTATGTCTAAACCATCATTGCTCCTCAGTATGACTCTTCTGGCCAGGTGGGCTGCAGTAAGGAAAGAAAGAGACACCAGCCATGCTTGTGGTCCAGAGAACAGAGAGCCTTCCCACGACCTCCTCTTTCCTCAGGTTACACACCCCTTTACAGGAAAGCAAAGAATTACTTCAATTAAAAGGATGAACACCCTAACAAGCTTCTCCAAAACAAGAACACAAAACTATGGAAACATGACACATGCTGTGCAAAATCCCACAGGATTACATCAAAGGCTGGGTGAAGACACGTGTCAACCTGAACAGTAATTTGAGAGTTACATATCTGAACAATGGAAACCAGTGCCTGAACTATAAGAGCTAGGTACTTTCCACACTGCAAATCATTCCAGTTTTGGATATATTTCTGTCAAGACACCTTGGAAGGGAAGGTTACTGCTGTTATGCCCTAAATAAAGCAAAATTAGCAAGGTCTGTTGCTAGTGTCTTCGAAAGTATTTCTTTGTCTAATTTCTACAGGGGTCTAAATATTCCTCTGAAGAAAAACTCTACTGCTTTAATTCTGGGAACAAACTCAGCAAAGCGCTAGAGTTTCAGAGCTTTGTACTGAGGACGTTACAAGTACGGACATGAAAAAAGTTAACCTGTATTTGCAGATATAAGAAACTGGAAAGTGAGAAGACTATAAGCCATGAAGATGGAAACTGAAATGAATACAAACGGGGAGCAAGGTGAAATTTAAAAAAAAAGCAGGAGATAATAAAAGAGGAAGAAAACCAATTTACTATATTCTAACTGAAAGCTTTGTCACAGCTAATTTAAAATATTCAGAATCTTCTTCCATTTGCAAAGCATTGATGAAGAAATAAGCTAAATTAAAAGTCAGCTTGTTAAAAAAACTAAAAATGCATGAAATTAGTGATATTTTTTTACAGTCACTAGTATCAAGCTGTCTAAAATATAGTGGAACATTAATGACAAAGGACTGCTTTTGATAACAATTATGCACAGAGCATTTGATAATTTATTTTGAAAAAAAAGAGATGTCTAATAATACCAGAAGAAGAATATTGTACTTTGTACTTCTAGGATAAAGTATTTGTGAAAGTCAATGCTTACACTGTCTTATTGTAGATAAAACTGATTTGTCCAAACAACCAGCCACATCATGACTATTCAATCAATACAGCAGCTGCAGAACAGCCAGAAGGCCATAATGCAGCACGGGGGACTTCACAAGTTTGTTTGCAGAGGGAAAAAATGAACATGCATATTTCTATACAGACATGTACATGTAAATTCAAACATTTCTACAGGGAATGTCCAAATTCTTTAGTAATTGTACCAGGCTGTTAGCAGAAGTCTGGTTGCAGTTTTCACAGACTTCCAACACAAAACCAAATATAAAAGGACACAAATCCTTAGTAATTCTCCTGTAAAGTAACACCTCATGATGTTTCTAGTAAGTTGATGCTGCCACTCGGTGACAAGCCGTTTGCAGTTTTGCAAGCCTATTTTCTGTTCAAACAGTACAGTTGACACACACACAATGATATTCTATTTCACACAGCAGAGATGCAGTCAGAAGCCTGAAACAAGGCAGCACACATTAATGGCCTTGCCTAAAGCCCATTGGTTTGTACTGGGGATTTGCACCCGTCAATAAAGACAATGCAAAACCTGCCTCCCAGCAGATGAATGTCAGCACAACGCATTGTTGAGCTGGGAACCCCAGTTTGGGTCTGGGGCTTTGTGTGCTGCTCACTGGGTGGCAAAAGCCAGCCATCCTATATTGCTTTCAAACAACTGTAGCTTCATGAACCTGGTCAGCTTTGCCTACCTCACGAGGGAGCAATATTTGCTTTCCTTTGTCTGAAAAGATCAAAAGGGCCAAAAGTATGTATCCATGAAACCTCTGTGGTGCCACTTTGAGAGAGAAAATGATGACAAAAAAAAAAAAACAAGGGAAGGAAACGTTAGCTACTGTTAATGAGGTACAGCTTATGTTGCAGAGTACAATTAATTTTTTTTTAATGTCATTATGTCATTTTTTTACACTAAATAGTTTTCATGGTAGCCACAGGAAAGATTTGGGTTGATATAATATAGAAGGATAAATAAAGTACATTGACCATCCATTAGACATGGTCTTCTGAAGAGGCTGGAGAGCCTCAGACCTAGATGTTCAGAACAAGGAATTGTTCTCTACAATCGCCTCTAATTCCTGCTATAACAAATACAATGCTATTAGCTCCCAAAATTTTCCAGTGATTTTTCACTTCTAATCCGTAGATTAAGTGTTTCCAAGCACATGGAGCAATGCTTTGCATTAACAACTGAACCCTGTTACAAAAACAACCAAGTCACGGAACCTCCATCATGCTGGTACTTTCTGTACCGGCTTTTAAGTCCCACCACAGCACTAAGCCAAACACATTCTTACCACTACATTCAAATGAGTGCTGAGGTCTGCCAAATCTAGTCCAACCACCATCAGCTTGATAAATTCAACCTGTGGCCCGCAACAAACATTAATTTTATTGATCACCAGTTAATCATGGTATTTCTCCTCTTATGAAACAGAGCTGGGGTCTATTTACACTTCATCTTGAAATGACTTGCAACAGAATTAGATTACACAAGTTCTATCAACATTTCTCATGTTTTATCATGCCTTGCAGAAGTAGTATTTTCAGTTTAATCAGTTTTTACTGGAGCACGTCACCATGGCCTTTCATTTCACTGTAAAGCAACCTTTAAACTTTTAACTCAGTACTCCAATAATGCTCTCAAATTTCTAATTTTTTTCATGTTTCACGTTAAAATGCCATTTCCCCTAATAAGCTTTATAAATAGAAACATTGCAGTTGCCAGCTTCTTGACCCACCTTGCTTTAAGGTCCATGGAGACAGTTGTTGCTCTTTGACTCCAATCTTATCCTTCTGCCTGCCCTTTATTTGCTTTCAGAGCTCAGTTACATTTTTCCTCTTCTACTACCTGCATCTTAGCTTGTCAACTATTATTAAACTTGAAAAGTCACTCAGCTGCCAAAGAAGCAAGTACCCTGACTTTGACAAATTTAATAGGATTAGCTCTTTCAGTAAGGACATCAGTACCAAAAAGGACTGTTCTCATCTCAGTACTAAAGTACATCTCCTTTATGTTATATTTGAGCAAGTTATTAGTTATCGCCAAGATAATTTTGGACCTCTCAAGCCTTATGTCATTAATCCTCTTCATACACTGAATACTTGGAAGGAAATCAGCTATCTTACAATTATATTCGTGTATTAATAATCCTCAGAAAACAAACCTCAAACTGCACCAACAAAAGCTGCTCTATAGCTCTCAGTACTCAGAGTGCTCATTTTGCCCATGCATCCTGCACTGAGAAACCTTATATTTTTCTGCTATGACGTTTAAAAATAAATGACTTGCGTCTGTGCAGGCCATCAGTCACATGGGATTCAGACAGTGACATTATATAGCAATCACTGAAATGAAGAAGCATAGTAAATCGCGTGGATTCTTACAATATGAAAACATTTTAAAAATACTCCACATGTCCTGAAGAAAATGTAACTGTTAATGTGGATTTTCGGATAACCGAATTCCTATCCAACGGGGACAGAGACCCCCGCACGGGTGTTAACCGGGGCGTTTGGCAGAGATTTATTTCCAAAGGGGAGGCACGTGGGGTGACAGCCCAGGCTGCGCTCCAGCGCCGGGGGCCATCGCCGCGGGCAGCGCTGGGTTTCCCCGCACGGCCCCGTGCGGGTGCTCGGCAGCCCATTGGCACGGGCCGGCCCGCCCGCGGGGCACAGCGGGGCCCGCGCTCCCCGCGCCGCCCCCTCGGCTGGGGGCGCCCCGGGCGGCGGCAGCCCCGGGCTCGGCCGGGCCGGACAGCGGCCCCGGGGCAGAGCGGCCCCGCCGCCGCCTCCACGTGCGCCCGGTGCCCGGCGGGGCCGCCCGCGCCCAGCCCGGCCGAGCACAGCGCGGCGGGACCCTCCCGGCGGACTCTGCCCGCTCCGCAGCGCCACACGTGTCTCGCCCTCCGCCCGGGGGCAGCACCGGCGGCACCAGCGACCCTCCGGCACCCGCCGGGGTTTGTCGGCGAAGCGAAGCCCTCCAGGGCGCCCGTTACCTCAGCTGCTGCTGCTGCTTCTGCTCCAGCTTCAGCTTCTTGGCTTGCGGCTCCCCCGCTGCCATCTTCGCGCTGGGCGGCGTGCTCCGCTCCCCTCGGCCCGCCCGCCGGCCCCGGCCCGCCCCGCCGACCGCGCCGGCACCGCCGCCGGGGGGCGGGGGCGGCGGCGCGGACGCACGGCCGCGCCGGGCGCCTGACGGGGCGGGGAGCGGAGCCCGCGCCGCCCGCCGTCCCTGCCCAGCCGCGCGCTGCCGCGGCGCCGGCACGGGTGGGTTTAGCGCCGAGGGGCCGCCCCCGGCCCCTGCCCGGCGGCGGGGCGGGCGGGGCGGGGCGGCCGCGGCCGGGGGGCCGCAGGGCCCGGGGAGGGGGGTCCGTTCTGAGGCGCTCGGTGCAGGCAGCGCCCCGGCCGCCCGCGCCTCCGCCGGGGGGCGGCCCCGCGCCGCCGCCGGGCCTCGCCGCCATCTTGGCCGCTGCCCCGGGAGCGGGACGGGCCGAGCCGGGCCGGGGGAGGTACGTGGGGAGCGGGGGCCCGGGCCAGGAGGGGGGGGCGGCGGGGCCCGTGCTCACGTGCTCAGGGCGGTGGGACCCCCGCCCGCCGGGAGCCGCCCGCGCCCGGCCCCGGCCGCGCTGGGTGTCCGGAGTCGGGCAAGGGCGGCATCCCCGCCAGCGGCGGTACCGGGAGGACGCCCCGCAAATCCCAGACTTCCCGTTTTACCCGCGTCCATTTCCGTTGTTCGGAATATGTACAAAATCGCTGCCGTGTTTGAACAAAACCCCCCGTTGTGAGCTCTGGCGGGGCTCCGGCGGAGGGTGAGCGGGGCCGAGGGCGGCCGGGCTCTGTCCGGGGCTCCCCTCGGGTCACAGCCCCGCGCAGGGCGACCTGCCCCGCTCACGCTTCCAGGATGAGGAGCGGCGATGAGGGGGGACTGTGCACCGGGAGGTCGTTTATTGTGGTTGCCGGGAGCCGGCGCAGGGCCTGCGGGAGGGGCGGTGCAGGAGCCGCCGTGCGAGGCAGAGCCCGCGGCAGAGCCGGGCCGGGAGGGGCAGGGGCTGCGGGAGCGGCGGCCCGGCTCACCTGGGCCGTTCTGCAGCAGCATCGCTGCAGACCTGGTGGTTCAAGTCGTGCTGTACTTGCTTAACTAGCAAGGCGCCATATGAGTGTAGATCTGCGTAATTTGCGGGCAATCAACCCATTATCATCCACCCCTGTGCACTGTACATCGCTTCTGCACTGTTCGGTACCCAGCGGTAGCTCAGTGGAGGTTGTCGCTTCTCTTCTTTTGTTTCAGTTCTAACCTGCTTTGAAGTAGCAATGCTGTTGCCATTTTTTCAGTATGATGAATGATTCGTACCCGTTAGATGTTGATCGGACCGGAGGAATGGCTTCATCGTTCTGTAGCTGTTCTGCACCATTCTGTAACTATTCTATAAGCAACCAGGCAAAAAATCATACTTGAATAATGAAAATCCGTGTTCCATAGCAGGCAGACTGCACTATGGGAAAGGAAAAAGCTATTTTGCAAGAAGAGCTCAAACAAATTAAATTACTTATGCAAGAGAGAAAATGATAGAAAAATGATAGAAGAAATGTTTTACAAAAGAACTGACTATGCCAACCATGGGAATGATTCTGCTGGCAGTTTCCAGCAGGTTTGAATTGTATATAGCTGCTCATTAAAAAAAAAATAAAGGGGGGGGGAATAAATATCTGAATGGTATTTCATTGTGAATGTCTAGGGTTTAATCTGTGGTGTGTTGGGTGCTAACTCAAAGCCACAAGCAAACCTAGTTTTGACAAAAAAAGCATGGAACAATCAGGTTCTTTCCTATCTGTGTGTAATTACCTAAAAATTCCTTGCAAATGGCAAATTAAACATTAAGACTTCTCCATGCCCTCTTGTGCTTAATTTTGCTGTTCTTATCCAGAAATTAAATTTTTAGCACCAGCTAAGTCCCAGTTACTTTCTCAGATAAAGCTCTCCTTATAAGCTGTTCTCATGAAGAATCTTTAATAGAAACGTTGTCGTGAGGATTCATGAAAGAGAAATTGAAGTCCTTGAGGTAGAGAAGTCTGAACAGCAGGTGACAAGTGGCAGCTGTACTTCATGGCTGTAATAATGGGAAGAAACCAAATTAAACCTTGTTTAAAATGTGAAGTTCCTTCCTCTTATTTCCCTTTAACTTTCCCCCAGCAGCTTCCCATATAGCTTAAAAAAATTAACATATGGAAAATAAATCTTGTTTATGCTTATTCAAGACAATGGATGAGAGGCAGCTTTTTAACAGGAGTTTCTTAGAAGATTCTTTCAGACAGTATTCGGGACACTCAATTCATATGGAATGAAAGAATTAAAGAGTGCCCCTTTGCTCTCTTCTCTTGGAAGAGAAGGGAGGTACAAATGGTTATGTGCCTTCTTTGTGCCATATGCATTTGGGCTGGTTTTGGTGGAGTGCACACACAGGAGTAAGAGCTGTGTGCAACAGCAGAGTTCCAGTGGTACTTGTTGGCTCTGATCTAGTATTTCAGTAGTGCAGGGCTCTTTGGTGCTGGGCTTGTCCTTTCTGGAACCTCAAGTGCCTCTTCAGATAGAGCCTGTGAAAGGGACTAGTATAAAGCTCATTGCGCTGCCACTCCAGCCCATCAGACTTACTGGGGCAGTGAGTTGGGAGAGCATGATGGAAAACATCTTCACAAAGAACTACTGAGTTGAGGGCTTTTTATCCTATGATAGAATCCTACTGTCTTGGCCATTCAGAGTTCTTCGTGGGTTGTTTGCTGGAATATGAGCATAATTATCAGTCTGTTCCTGAAAATACCGTTGACAGTAAATATGCAGCAAGATACTCACTTTGCTGGTGTCCATTTGGTCCTCCCTGTCTATCCAGTTCTGCTTTCAGAGAGTGAATTTCTTAAGTAGTTCCTTAGTAGTCCTAAAGCTACTGATTCAAATGTAAGTTGTATTGAAAATGTTCCATCTTTAGGTAAAAATATAGTTTTAGCGATGAATTTTTAATTGTTTTGGTGTGGGGGTTTTTTCTAAGAAACTTTTGCTTTTCCAGCTTTTACAGTGAAGCTTTCTATTCTCGCAGGTCCCAAAGGGAACTGCAGTTATTCAGGATCTAATATTGTTCGATTATTCAGGATCTAACATTGTTTTGTTGACAAGAGATGGAACTATCTTGCCAGCAGTTAGAAGATTTATACTGGAACTAAATTGAACAGAGGCGCCAGTCAAATGTATTATTGGGAAGCTCATCAGTCAGTAGATGAAATGCTGAACAAATTCTCATGCAGGCTGTAATAGTTACTGGTAGAGGCACAGAGGAAGTTGCAAATTTTGTTATGGATACCAAACACTGATTTAAGACAACTCCAGAGTATTCTCAAAGGACTACTTCCTTTTGAAAACAATTCCAGAAAGTTACTAACAGTGTTTTAAATGAGAGTAAAGATAAATATATACTAAGCATCTGGAAAGCAAAGTGTTTACTCTTTAATAGGGATGATCTTGCTAATAAAATATGCATCTGAGTAGTTGTACAGACACGAGCACTGTGGTGTTGAGTAGATACGGAGTTTTGCTTAACTAACAGAGAGGGACACCAGGCAATTCTTAAGAAAGGTTGCAAAAATGTTTTTACTTTACTCTGCAGTTACCTAAGCCATGGGCATCTTATATGTAAAAGGATTCGTGACACTTGATCAGCAGCAGTAAGATAGACAAACAATGATAAGAGCCTAACAAAAGCTGTGAAATTACAGAACATTCACATTTTAGTAAACCTGAGAATTCCAGATTTATCAAATTGAATCACAGCTGCTAATGTTGCATCAGGTTGGTCCAGCCAGTTGTACAGTTATCTTCAGAGCTGCCACATTGGCTGGCTTGAAAATGTCATACAAGTATTTAATAGGACTTCTCTTCATCAGGTTTGCTGGTTTGAGAGCCACTGAATGGGGCTGGGGAGGTCAGGAACAAAGGTTTTCTAGTTTTGTCACATTTGCGGCACATTTTGAATTTATAAGAAAAAGCTAAAATACTGACCAGCTGGTTGTGACAAAAATAATGGCTTTAAAATAGAACTAGAACTGCCTATTTTAGCTTAGTTATTTCTCCAGATTACTGTAAGCATTTGATTACTTTCCATTCACTTGTTACTAGAAGTTCATTTCCACAGATACATAACAGAGACTCAGACAGTCCACCCCCACTAATCCTTCCACCCTTCAAAGCAGCTATGCACAATTCAGGGAACATGGAAGCTGTGGAATACTTTCCCAGTGATGGTCACGTTTTGAGCTGTTTTCAGTAATTGGTACTAGCTCTAAAGGGCATTGCAGAGGTCAGTGATAAATTCCTCACTTCTGGTTTCAGAGCTTTTACTGTAACTCAGCTCAGTGTTATGGAAAAGCAGCTGGTAACAGTATTTCTGCATTAATTACATTTTAGAGTACTTAATTGTAGCTAAGGACAAGCATGTGTAATCAGTCTTTTTCCCATGCTCACAGCCTCTCCCTCTTGCCAATGAGCTGCACTTTTGTTTTGTGAGCCTGCTATGACTTCAGTCCAGATGTTTCTGTGCCAAGAATTTGAAAATCAGTAACATTGCAAATCCAGATTTAGTCAAAAGAAAAGATGGAGATGTAGAAACAGCATATTAAAGGCTCCTTAATTAAAATAGTTTTTTTCTTCTGTGAGGACTTCAAGTTCTGGTAGGATGGAAATGACTGAAAAGAATCATGTGGAGTTTCTTGTGTCAGAGCAAGGATGGGAAGTCTGTGAGAAGAAGCTGCAAAACCTCTCTGGGCTGCTTGTTGCTGCAGAGCCTGTAAGATGCCTGTAAGTCAGGCAGTATTATGGGAGGCTGTCAGCCTACTGAAAATGAGCTTGATGGGCTTGCTTTGGCCTGAAGATGCAAATAATGATCCATGTACGCCTTCAGTCTGCTCTTAGGTAGGCCTAAAAGCAGAGAGATTGAAGGCATGTCCTTTTGAAATAGTCCTAGAAGCACGCCTTCCATACCTTACACAGAGATGCTCACACCTCAAAGTGCTGTATGTCTGCACCGCTACATGTAGAAGAATCTCATGATTTATAAATTTTGGTGGCGTACTTTTGCTACTGTTTTTTTTAAACTTAGGAACTTCATTTTAATACCTTTACCCTAGAAGTGCTGCAGCTGTTAGCATCCTCTGCTGTTTAGCCACAAGTAGTGACCTATTGGTGTGAGGAATTTTGCTGTTACTAGATTGATTTCTTATGTTCAGCATTTTTCAGTCTTTTTTTTCCCCAAGTTTAATGTTCATGAGACAAGAAGGTAGGATACTGAGAAATTAATTCAGGGATCTCTACATGTCTGAAATGAAATCTGCCACTCAAAAATAGAGTAGAAGGGAAATATTAGTATTTGGAGCGCTGTAAGTAATTTTTGTTAATAGTTTACATAAGATATTTTTGTAGTGTCACCAGTTCTAAGATATCCAACGTGATATCCATCTTTAATCAGCTGGTGCCAATTGCTTGACAGTGTGGGATAAATCAAATTACTTAGTCTTGTGTATAATAAAGTGATGTCCCCACTGCTTTAAGAGCTTCTTTATTGTAGTCAGCACTGGGAAGTGTGCTGATGGAGCTGCCCCTTGGCTGATGGACAGGGCTTGTGCCTCTAGGGCTGCCTGCTCTGTTCTTAGGCTGCAAGGAGAGAGCTTCAGTTTAGCAGCAAATTAGTGCACTTCTAAAACTTGTGAAGGAGGAAAGGAGTATGTGAGGGGCTTTGAAGGGAACTCTTACACTAGAAGGAGAATAATTATGTATCATGGGAAATCCTGTAATCCTTATCTTCCTGCTAGAAGATAAGGTAGGCAGCTAGGTGAGATTTTACTGTTCTGTTTCCACAGATAGTACAACCCTGGTGCCTGCCAAGCATGGTCCCCTGGATCAGTTTGCTACTGTAGTTCACCACAAGGCCACACACTCATATGAACACAGCTGGTACCTGGGCAGCTTGTGGCCCATGAGGAAATAGGGGCAGTGGCCCAACACTAATGCCCTTTTTGGCTATCCACACTCTCTTGATTGCATATCAAGCTGTGGTCTAATATCCTAAATGGAACCCAGGGCAAAGAAGGGGCCCTGCCAACACAGCCATTTGGTGCTCCAGGAGCTCACTGCGACTGTGTTGGTCTGCTGCTCAGCTGTGCTTTTTAAAAGTATATTGTGACAAATGCAACCACTTCTGATCTGTGGATGAATAGAATCTTATTATCTGTTAACAGCAGGACATCTGCTGGGGCTTAAAAACACTGTCACACATGCTGATATACTTGGTCAGAACCTGCCTGGGGTCCAGTGTGGTCCCTCCAGAGCCGGCCATAGATCAGGTCCTCTGGAAATTGAGTCCTCCCAGTGCTGCTTGTACTGGAACTCTCCGATGTAGCTTTGTGTGCATTTCCTAGGAATTGGGTCTTACGCTTGTTAACAGATATGCTATTGTATCAATATTAAAATGTACAGAGATCTGTTCTAAGCTTTATAGCTGATCACCTTCATACGTTTGGGCCGCCTTGGGGTGGAACAATACTGACATTCAGTGGTTGATTATACTTGCCACCGTTGTGTGACTGTCCAGGAGATTTTGGAGGGGTTTAATGTGCAATGCTGGCTAAATTCAGAACATGTTTAGTCGAACTGGATTAAAGCAATTGTGTCAAGGCTCCTTTATAAAAACGCTGTGCTCACAGTATTAAAATTGTCTGGTTTTTTTTACAAACTAAATTGGAGATTAATTTGGTCCAGGAGAGAGACAATAGAAACATGCAATAACACTTTTTAGCTTTGTTTCCTTTCCCACTCTTAAGCAAATTGACAATCACACTTTCTAAAAGAACTTCTCCTTTTATACTGTATTGGCTAAGTTGGATTTTTCTGTCCACACTTCTGTGTCTGCCATGAGAGACAGTGTGCTCTTAGCAGGAGGTATCTAAGACCTGGCAAGGCCCCAGTGAAGATGAGCACATTGCTGTCATGCATGTGAAGGAGCAGCTGGAGTTTTGAATTTGAAAAGCTGGATCTTGGCTCCCTTCCCACGTCTGCTGACTTAGGTGGAGGGAAAAAGCATATTGATGACCTTCTTGAGCTGTCCTTCTTCACCATCTTTGGTGAGCTTTGGAAGACATACTTTAGTTTCATCAAAATCTTCAGGGCCAGACCATTTTTCATTGTTACAAGTGTGTTGGGAGGTCAGTCGAGTACTCCAGGCGGTTCAGATTCAGACACAGCAACAAGAGCTCACACTGGATGAAGAGAAATGCTTATACAATGTTTGGACTCCTTAAAATCTCTGTGGGACTGGGCCATTTACATTAGATGCTTCCATGCCATCTTCAAATTAGTGTGCCAGAGTCAACATCAGCAAAGGAGCAAATTTTATCTGCATTTTAGGCATGATCCCAGCCAAACATTGTAAGATTAGTAAAAACTACAATGGTTTTTGGTGGATGTGTTTTGCTTCTCTTAGACATGCTGAGTTGATGGTGGCCTTCCTCTTTCAGGGTGTGGATGCCCAGTAACTGTTTGGTCTCTTTCCAGTCATGTTTGAATTCCTCCAAAGACTAAATTTCAATTCAGGATATCTCCCTTGCTATCGTCTGCCCATTTCCACCACCTGCCCTGTGCCAGCCCCGTGGAGCTCTCTGGCAATGTAATAACTTGCATTAAGAAGCTGATCTGACCAGAAATTTCTTTTGATGGACAATTTATGGCTGGACTTTCCTGCACTTTCCTCATGTAGGTAATTGCAGAGCCACAGACCTGCTCAGATCAGTACCTGAAAGGCAAAAGGGAGGAACAGCCAGTGCCAGGGGCAGCTTCTTCAACTACAGAATGAATTTGTGCACGATATAAGTACCAGATTAACTTCACCTTAGGTGCCACTGCCTGGGTTACAGTTTGGTTTGTTTTCCAAGCCCGCGTTTAAACTTGGAACTTTTTTTGTCAGAGGATCATTATGTTGCAGGTCAGCCAGAGCATTGTGTCTGTCTCATGTAAAGGCTAAAGAGATTAACTGAAGTCTGCTAGCATTTGTCTCCTGTAGATGTGGAGATGATAGACTGTTCTCTTCATTTGTACCAACAACTTTAGTTCACTTACTGTCTCACTGAAAGTTGAGAAATAAGCTGGGAATTAGTTTTTTTAAAAAGGCAGATAAGCTTCTTGCCCCATGAATAAAATGAAGGATCAGTGGCTGAGGCATGTTATTTGTAAATGTTTAAAGACTTAAGAAAAAATAGTTACATTCCTTATCTGCAGTTCATACTCCTCTTTTTCATAAGTGAGTTTTTAAGCGAAAAATGTTTTATGTAAACGTATTTCATGTGTGCCAAGCACGTTTGAAGCAATTTTATTCATTAAATCAGATTTAAACTCCTAGTTCTGTGTACTTTTAATGAATTCTGACCCTTTATCCAAGTGCAGCTTGGCATAGACCATAAGCCTAATCAGCCAGCAAATAAAAACCACTTTTGTAGTTCAGTAGCTGAAAGCTGACAAGCTAAAGAACTGTATCTTTGAGACAGTGCAGTTCTGAGTTATGTGTGTGACTGAGAAAGTCCTCTGCCATAGGAAACTCTGTGTACAAGTTACCCTTACATGTCATGTTTAAGTGAGTGCCAATTCGTGAGAGTCAGCTTTTCTTTAAGAAATAAATTGCAAATACCAAACAGGGATGAAAGTGGAAATCAAGGGTGCTTGCTTCTTGCTTACATTGTGATATAAGTTACCGACTTAATCCACTGGGAAATATTTTTTGGTGGAACATTCCTCTAAATAAAGAAAATGCAATTTAAAGAAAAGCAGCAAAGCAGATCTTTTTCCTAAATTCACAGTGCATGTTAATAAAGAATAACCATTGTAAGACGGGGAATCTGGAAGAAGGAGTAATGTCAATCCGCATATCCTTTTGTTTATTCTAACTTTTTTTGAATGTGTTTTCAACAGAAAATGATCCACAGCCTGTTTCTTATAAACTGTTCTGGTGATATATTCTTGGAGAAGCACTGGAAGAGCGTTGTGAGCCAGTCTGTGTGCGATTATTTCTTTGAAGCTCAGGAGAAAGCAATCGATGTTGAGAATGTGCCTCCTGTCATCTCAACTCCACATCACTACCTCATCAGCATCTATCGGGATAAAATCTTCTTTGTGTCTGTCATACAGACAGAAGTGCCACCACTCTTTGTAATTGAATTTCTGCACCGAGTAGCAGATACTTTCCAGGTCTGTCACCATTAAATAGTTTTAAAATCCAGTATCTGAAGGGAGCCTACAGGGAAGCCAGAGAGGGACTCTTCATCAGGAACTGTAGGGATTGGACAAGGAGTAATGGGTACAAACTGAAAGAGGGGAAATTTAGGTTAGATATTAGGAAAAAATTCTTTACTGTGAGGGTGGTAGGATACTGGAACAGATTGTCCAGGGAGGTTATGGTTTAAGGGTGGGTTGGATAAGGCCTTGAACAACCTGATCTAGTGGGAGGTGTCCCTGCCAATGGCAGGAGGGGTTGAGACTACATAATCTTTAAGGTCCCTTCCAACCCTTAACTTTCTATGATTCTAAAATAATTCCAGGGGATTTTTTGTATAAACTTCTTTGAAAGAAAGATAATAAACCCTCCTTCAGTGACTTTCCCCTCTGCAATTTCTGAGTCAAGCACAAGTTTACAAGCACAAGATTACAAAGGCAAGAAAGGTATAGTTTGTGTACTCACTTGATTTTATAGTTACCAGTGCACAGTCACTAAAACTCAAATCCCACTTTGTAAAAGCTGTGGTTTTTTCTGTAAGGTTTTGGACTGTTCATGTTTATATAGATGGGAAGAAGGAGCATGCAGTCAGGCAGCACACAGTTTGTAGGGAGGAAAGAGCTGCAAAGCATGAGTCACTTCTCAACCAATTTCTGTAAATAAAGGACCTCTGTGAAGATTGAGCATTGCCAAAAGATAGTCCCTTCATTTTATGGGAGTCCTCTAACTGAAGATGTGTTAATGTTCACAAGTGGAAGGACCCTTGGGAAATATATAGTAGTAAATCAGATTGCATTAATTTTGCTGTTCGTGCTATTTCCAGTTAGATGATAAATGTAACCTTAACATATGATGCCGTCAGACTATAGAAGTAGCTAGTCAATTTAGCTACTAAGATGCCTTCGTATGTTGGAGGGTTTCTGTGAGAAAAAAACCAAACAAACTTCCTTTTGCAAAGCATTTTAACAAGAATAAAAATCCTCTCTTTTGTAATCTCTGTATTTGTTTAGGATTACTTCGGCGAATGTTCTGAGACTGCAATTAAGGACAATGTAGTAATTGTGTATGAGCTTCTAGAAGAAATGCTAGACAATGGCTTTCCACTGGCAACAGAATCTAACATACTGAAGGAGCTGATTAAGCCTCCCACAATTTTGCGCTCTGTTGTCAACTCCATCACAGGTAGGAAAATGAATAATTTTCAGCGATGACTGGCTGTGTAAAAAAAAAGCCCCATCATTCCTCATAGCTAAAAAATAATGTATTGGTGTGAATCTGTAAGGTGAGGCCACTGTCCTGCCACTTTTCATAAGTAGGAGTTGAATAAAAACAACTCCCTCCATATTTGCAGTTCATGCCTGGCTTCCTTGCTATCCCTGGTGGCACTGTCTGGTCCAGCCACAGCTGCTGAAGTCCCTCAGGAATAGAAGTTCCCAGCATAGTCAGGACATATTGGAGACAGGTGCTCTGGGATTGGTACAGAGCTACCCCCAAGCCTTGAATAACTGAGGGGCATTGGAGAAGGTTAAGCATTTTATAAGAAATCATTACAGAAAGGTATATAATGGTTGCCTAATAAATCTTTGATGGCTGGGAACAGATAGCATGAAGGGAAACAAGTAGCCTGTCCTCAGCCTCTGCCCCACCCACACCACCAATCAGCATATGGATTCGTATGGATTCGATTTCGGAGCTGATTTCAGGGTGTTATAAATGGGTCATTCTTGTAGTGATGGAGCCAAATGTCTGTCAGCTGAGCTGGTGGAATCTGCTTGTCTGGCAAGCGGGTGCAAGGGAGGTGAGCCATGAGGTGTCACATGGGGTCAGAGACATGGGAGGTGTTCGCCTGTACATTGTGTTAGAGAAGAGGAGTAGTTGGGCTGCAGGGCCACACAGGTAGTACTCAGAGGAGCTGGTCTTTTAGGTAGTAGATATGGCTTAGTCTTTGAGTATAAATCTCATCAGTTTTAATTTGTGTTATTTGGGGTCTGGTTAGGGTTTTTTAAAATGTGGATTTGGATGGTGGTATTTACACTTATGAAAAATATGACATTAATGGACTAGATGGACCACTGTAAGGGGAATTAAGACTCCTGAAGCCAAGGGTTGCAGCGT
Source organism: Lepidothrix coronata (assembly GCF_001604755.1). Lineage (NCBI taxonomy): Eukaryota > Metazoa > Chordata > Aves > Passeriformes > Pipridae > Lepidothrix > Lepidothrix coronata. The sequence goes on from NW_016690197.1 coordinate 7,560,298, forward strand.
CAAATCCTCTTGTTTTATCTAGAGCCTTATTAGAATTCCCTAGGAGCCTAAAGCGCCTGCCCAAGGCAGCCTGCATCTTGTCACTGTCAACAGCTCAGTGGAAACAGCAGCCTGAGAGCTCTCCTACCTACCTGGCCTGGCAGCCCAGCCCTGTGTAGCACTTCTGCACCCTGCAAGGCTGCTGAGGGACAAACATGGCAACTGCTCCCCTGCAGAGATGTGTGGGAGTGAGGACATGGTTGCAACTCCTCCCCCTTGTGTTATAGTACATACAGGGGTGGACTTTAGGAAGGGTTTTTTTTTAAGTTTTTCTACTAGCTCTAAAGAATGAAAACTTTTTGTTTTATGCCTGTTAGGACAGGGCCTGCCCAGTGTAGAAATGACACCCCTGGCCACCAGCTTCTCAGTGGAGCTGTCTCACGTGGCAGGACACGCTACCACGTGCGTTGTGCTAAAGGGCACAAGCAAGCACGAGCTGTGGCCCTGTCCCAAGACCTACTTCTAGCAGAGGGAGTTGCTTCCGCTGTGCTGGGATTCCAGGATCAGTCACCTAAGCCCCAGAAGTGATAAGATTATGGGTTTTTTACTTTTTAAAGCATCATCAGTTTATAACTAGGTAGCTCAGGAAGCCTTTTCTCATGCTGGGTGGTATTGAGAACCAGGAGCTGAGGGTGAGAGCAAAGCAGGCAGGGGCAGTGGCATCACTGGTAAGGAGCCCAGAAGTTGAGCCAACAGGTCAAGGACAGGATCAGATCATAACAGGTCATCTGCAGCTCAGTGATTGCCATCAATATCCATCAGAATGGGACAGGTCGAGTCAGAAAGTCAAGTCTATGGGGCAGGGTCTGGATAGATTTGGCACCTGGTCAGGTACAGACATGGCTGTCATGTTGCTGCAAGGGAGCTCAGGTGGGTACCAAGGGTGAGAACCTCAGCCTAACAGCTCTAAGCAAAGATTGTGGGAGCCCTCCCTAAGGCTTCTTACTTGTCTTTCTTCCTAATGACTCTTACCTATAAATCAGCCCTGAAGTCAGCCAGCTAAAACTCTTAGGAGAAGAGGGAAGAGGGCTTAAGGCCCTCATAAGCAGCTGTCTTGAATTATAGTGATTAAATCCTTCACAGGATCTAGCCCCAGTTCTACTCCCACTCAGACCTCCTGCTGACTTGTATTTTCCTCTGCAAAATATGGTCTGAAAGCTGTTAAACCTGGACACGTGGTTGAAGTGCCTTCACATCACCTCACAAATAACATTTTAGTGTTCCACGTTCTAGTCTGCAGTTCTTGGGGGCAAACCTCGCTTTGGTTCTTAATTTTGGCAGTTGGAACATTCCTCTTGTAATTAGTGACTGATTCTGAGTTCCTTTTCGTTTTTAAGGCAGTAGTAATGTGGGAGACACACTTCCCACTGGCCAGTTGTCCAACATTCCCTGGCGCAGAGCGGGGGTAAAATACACAAACAACGAAGCCTATTTTGATGTCATTGAAGAAATCGATGCAATTATAGACAAATCAGGTAAGATGCCTTGCAAACTAATTTTTGTTCGTTGAATGTGTTTACATCTAGCTGCTGATGTTTACAGAGAATACAGTCCAACCTTTCTATTTTTCTGCTTGTTTTATATCCATGAATCTGTATTTTAGATAAAAATACACAATTTAAAATTATGTGCCCAAATGTATTTCTTCAGTTCATCTTAAAACATCAATATCCTCCGGACTGCTTCAAGAACACTTACAAGAAATATTCTGTACTTGGATGTTTTCTGGTTTTATATTGATTATCTCGTAACAGATATAAATGGAAAATAAGTAGTTGAAGTTTTAAATGTGATGAGAAAATTATCTCCCATTGTTCCTGCCAACAATGTACTGCAGTCCTTGTAGGCCCTCAAATGAGCAAGACAAAAGCTTTCATTAGCTTTCTTCTGCTAGCAAGATAAACTTGGTGCAAAATAGCTGGACAGTGTTGTTTGCTTTATATATAAACTAGAGCCAGATATTATGAAGCATAATAATACTCCTTTTCTGTAAATGAAACATATCATCTTCAAATACAAAGGTCTTTCTTCTGAGATTTAACTTTAAGGAGGAACCGGATAACTTGTGTGCCAAGAAGTAGAAAAAACTGATGCAAAGAGAAAACTGTAACGCTGTGGGCAGGAACCTGCTGTTTTGTTCAGTATTGGGGCCATCAGTTAGCAGTGTTGAAGACTGCAGGACACCAGTTTGTGGTGGTATGGGGCAGGGAGCAAATCTCTGATTTCTTCATTCAGTGCTGCTGTTGTAGCAGTAGTCAATGTTGTTTTAGTTCCATACACCACTTAATGCTTTGGCCACCACTGAATGGATAGTCACAAATAGTTACTGTGCAGCTCTTACTCTCACCATCTTGAAGCTAAAACATGTCCCTCAAAGTCAAAACACACTGATGACTGTGTTACTCTCCCAGCTCATTAGGATTCCCAAGAGTAGCATGAGTGCTTAGTCTGAGAAGGTACAATCAAGACCATGGTGTGTTTCCGTGTGTATTCCAAGCCAAATCAGTGTCCACAGAGCGTTTAAATTTCCTACTGAGGATCTGCTGCAGTAGTCATAGCTACTGTTTTCTGCTCTGATCCCCTGGGGACTAGCAATGCAGGAGTCTTTCTTCCTAACCTTAACAGGGACTAAGAAGTAGATAAGGTGGTTCCCCTGAATAGGGATGGTATCTTGTTTCGTAGGGATATGGTTAACTGCTTTAACCTGAAACAGGATCCCTTCTTTTCAAACCAAATATAAAGCCACTGTTTCTCCTTCCCCTTGACTAGATGAGCAGTAGTTTCTATCTGTCTTCTAAAATTACCTTTGCTTGTGGGGCTAATTAATTAGTCCAGAGTCCTGCTTATGCCTTTCTGTTCTTACACAGTATTTAAGGAAATGAGCATTTCCTGGGTAAGATGCTTGGTATTCTTGCTTTGGGTTTTGGGGTTTTTTTTTGCTATAGATCTATTTAATATCAAGACAAATACGTAATCTTGCTGTTAAACAAGCCTTATTGTGAAAGCCAAGGTTAGATGGAGCTTTATAGCACAAACTTACTGCTTTTTGACATTGGTTGTTTTGATGTGCTTCAACTTCCCTGCACCACAACACCACCTGCTAGTTTTCTGGAGACCAGGGACAGGGATGAAAGAAAAGAAGATTCAGAGCTCATGTGTTCTGAAATTCTTATTTGCTTTTTGCTGGCAACCAGTTGAAGCACATCCAGTACAAGTCCTGTGTAACAACTGGCACAAGTATAATTAGCTGATTTGGGCCAAGCTGTTTGCTCTGGCTCATGTGTTTTAGCAAGCTGCCCAGGACACAGGTAACTGGAATGACCTTTCCTAGCTGGGCTTGGCAGGTTCTTGAGTGTTGTGCAAATGTCATCTGTGCCCTCCAGCTGCACTTCACCATGTCTGTTAGGCCCTTCATAATGATGTTAAGTCATGTGTTTGTTTTTTCTCCTGCAGGTTCCACAGTCTTTGCAGAAATCCAAGGTGTTATTGATTCGTGTATTAAGCTCTCAGGAATGCCAGATCTTTCTCTGTCTTTCATGGTAAATTCAGCCTATATTTGGGAATGTTAATTGCTCGGGATTTATTTTTCATAATAATCAGAGTTCAACAATTTTAAGAGCACAATTGCTACTTCATGTGTTATACATGTGAAAAATAACAAGTTTTGCATTATATTGTAGAAGCTGCATTGCTCAGTAGTCGGAATGGCTTTTGTCTGTACATAAAATACACTCACAGGAGCTGCTGTACCAGGTCAGATCAGAAATCCATCTAGCTCAGTAACGTGTCTCCGATAATGGGTAGGAAAGGTACTTAGAGTCTAAGAAATAGGAATTGTCTAGAGTTCAGTAGCTAGTTCAAACTGCTCATACTTGATGAGATTTCACTTACCATTTTGCCACTACTTCCAGAACCCACGGCTGCTGGATGATGTCAGCTTCCATCCATGTATCCGCTTCAAACGCTGGGAGTCTGAGAGAGTCCTTTCATTTATTCCTCCCGATGGGAATTTCAGATTGATCTCCTACCGTGTCAGTTCACAGAAGTACGTTTCCATTTAGACACAGTGGTTCTCCAGATACACCATCTACTGCCTTCCATCTGAGTAACTGCAGATTTCTCCTTGTTAAGGGGGGGATTTGCATTGTTCTAAAATACATGTGCTCAGGTTTTGTCTCATCTGTTGCTCTGTCCCCACTAAAAGAAGGAAACCATTTTTCAGTGAATAGAGGATACTCAGCAATCCTTTTTCAGTGGAATAAATCACACATGACAGTAATACAGGGCTATTCATTCCTAGTAGTCATTGTTGGTGCTAGATGCTTTGTGGGTAAGTCTCTGTGTACATAGAGGACTCTGACCTTCATGGAGAGAATAAAGCAAAAAAGTCTAAACTGCAGGTATTTGCAAACTAAAGCCTGATTTGACTGGTGGCTCTTCTGAGATTTGGTTCAGTGAGATTACTTTAAAAAAGTAAACAGATGAAGGAAGAGAGAATAGGACAAGTTGTTTGGAAGAAAATAAACTTTTTTTCCTGCGACTCTCTGCTAATAAAATCACTTCAGCAATGATGCTGAAGAGCAAGGTATCAGTTTTCACTTTTGAAACAAGCTGGTTCTAACTTGAATTCTTGCCAGAAAAACAAGAACTATTTATGAGAAAGAACTTTTTCTTCTCAAGCAGAGAATTAGCCAGGATGCATTCACCTACTGTTTTGTCTTTTCAGCTTGGTGGCAATTCCTGTATATGTGAAACACATGATCAGTTTTAAGGAAAATAGTTCTTCGGGAAGATTTGATGTTACTATTGGACCAAAACAGAATATGGGGAAAACAGTAGAAGGAGTTGTCATGACAGTTCACATGCCAAAGGCTGTACTTAATATGAGCCTCACTGCTACACAAGGCAGCTATACTTTTGACCCAGTTACTAAGGTAAGTCTTAAGTTTTTATTTATTTAAAAATCAAAGATGATGGCATTGGAACAAGTCACCCATGTTGCAGAGCACTGGAGCAGTGTTCCTAGCAAAAAACTTTCTGTTCAGCATATGTTTATGAATTAAAAATTCATCTTTAAAATTTAATTTTTCAAACTTAGATACACAACAGTTGTGATTTCTGACTTTGTCAATATCCTTTTCCTTCCCTTCCTCTCTTTTCCCCGACTCTTTCACCCCCCAATACTTTTCCTTAGTGGATGCAGCAGTATTTTGTTGGTAGTTTCAGCCATGATATATTTTGCAATCTATGGTCTTGAAAACATATTTATCTGGAGAAAATGCAGTAGCCTTGAAAATAGGTATCCAGAAAAACAGGGAGCAGGAGATGAGAAAAAAATCTCTTCCAAAAGATATGCCTGAAGACACACAGTAAGGAAGACAAAATGTCTGAAAAAACATATCTTGGGCTCCTTCTTTCCTGCCTCTGAGTTGGAATTTGAAACCTAAATTTCCTAAAGCTCCTGAAGCCTTTTAGTACCCAGGAGCCATTTTGCTGAAGTGCAGTCTGAGCCAAACCATTCTGCTGCCTCTCAGACCCTGCTCTGAGCTTTCTGCCGCCCTCAGCAATTGATTAGAATTTTAAGTGAAACCTCTCCAAGTAACATTCTGCTTCAAAAACAATAGACCTTGACCTTTTTAAAAGAAAGACACCTAAAAACCTCACTTGAAGTCTGCTTTCCTCTCTGCAGAAATAAATTATACTGTGTTTTTATCAAGAGTGGGGATAACTAGGTGGATTGTTACTGCAAAAGTGTGTAGAAGTGAGGAGAACTGAGGTTTTTCTGCATTTATCAGTTTTCAGTTTATGGTAAGAGCAAACAAACCACCTCTTGTAGGTGAGTAAAGGACCTATTTGGTTGCACATTTCTCTGAAATGTAAGAATCAATGGGGAACAAGTGATCCTTAGGAAAGTTACTCAGCTTAGACATCTCATTTGGCCAAGCACCTTGCTCCCACTCTCTTCATTCTCTTGTTTGAGTTCCTGTGACTTTTTGCTGGTTACTGTCTTTGCTTCGTGGATCCAGCTGATCCAGACTGACATCAGGATCAATCATCATTGCTCAGGGAACACGATGCACTCAGTGCACAGACCCACTAAGGAACAGGGCAAAAAAAAACCTGGGAAAAAAAAGACCCCATACCTTTGGGAGCCCCAACCACACCATCTCACAGCCAGCAGAATAATTCTCAGGGCTCCCAGGTTACTTTTTGTACCCAGCCTGCAAATGAAAAGCTGGATATGAATTTAACCTCAGAGGTTGTTTCCTAGAAAGCTACTGTTCTTTGCTTCCTGACAAGGTGTTAACGTGGGACGTGGGCAAAATTACCCCTCAGAAGCTACCAAACCTGAAAGGCATAGTGAACCTGCAGTCTGGAGCACCCAAGCCAGAGGAGAACCCAAGTTTAAACATCCAGTTTAAGATACAACAGCTTGCAATTTCAGGTGAGTGGGTGGGTGTTACGTGAAATTGGTGCTGACAGAACAGGTAGTAGTAGGAAATGAAGTGGAAACTGTCAGTCTTTTATTTGGAGATGTTGATCTGAAGTCTGCTTGGTCCAAAATTATAAAGTCTGATTTACCCAAACTTGACAGTTACCCTTGCTGGATGACTCCCTTGCTGGGAATTGTGAATTCCCAGCTGTTTTGCTCAAGGAAGGCTTGAGAAGTGTACAGAAGAATGGCTTTTTCTTTGTTGATTGGTGCATTAAACATGTCAATGTGTCCTTTTACTGAAGATCAATGGATGATGCTTCAGCATGCTGCCCTTGGCTCATTTTAGTCTTGCACCACACTAAAGCCATTTCTAATGGTCATAAAACTCCATTAATTTTGAAGAATGCCCTTCTTATTCTTTCCTTCTGGAGCTGGTTAGTTTTTCATCTTTAAAACAATCGGCAAGTAAAATCAGAATGAAGCGTATAAGGTAAATGCAAAACTAAATGTAAAGCAGACAAGGCCTCAGTCTGCAAACACTTACATCATGTGAGTTGTCCACGAGTAAAATGGTTCTGCAAGCAAGCTTTGCAGGAGCAAGACTCTCACAGTGTGGAGACACATTTGGAGAGGAGGAGGATGACTGAAGGATAGGTACCAGGCCATGGTCCTTTTGCTTCCTAGACTACTTTGAGTAAATAACAGTTAGTTCTCGTGTAAGAAGAGAATCCTACAGTTTCCTCTTAAACTAGTTTTAGTCTAGAAAAATACAGCTGATCCAGTGGCTGGACACCAGACCTGTGAGAAAGCAGGAACAGCCTGAAGCGGTAGGTAGTTAATAGCTACTGGCCTTCCTCAGTTAACAGCAGGGGGATTGCTGTTCTTTTAATTACAAATTGGAGTGAACAGAATTCTGAAACTTGTCCTTTGCTTCATGTTCATGACTGGAAATGAGTGCAGTGTACAAGGAGGAGGATAGACTCAGTTCAGTCGTTCATCTCCTGGAAGGAGGATGTTGGCTCATGGAGGAGAAGAGAAGAAAGTTGTTGCCCTGCCAAAACAGCTGTGATTAGGTGACAAGAACGGTCTCATCTGCTATTTCAAACCAGATGAACTTGTGAAAGAAAGGAAAATTAGCTTCCTAACCCATCCTAGCGTGCTTCAAGAAAGCTGGACTTTTAAACAGACTGACATTATTCCAAGCATTCTGCTTTTAACTTTGTACTTTCTTTGGCTTTTTTCCAGGACTGAAAGTGAATCGCCTAGACATGTATGGAGAAAAATACAAGCCTTTTAAAGGTGTCAAATATATTACAAAAGCAGGAAAATTCCAAGTCAGGACATGAGAAGATGATCTAAGAGGAAATTCCCCTTAAAAAAACTTGACTGCTTAGTGACTTATGTTGCTATTAATTAGGTGCCAATTAATTAATAGACACTGATTAGTTTGGGATCAAAGCATTTGTGCACAGCAGCTCTTAAAATGAAAGCATAGCTTAGGTTTTCTTAATATGGCTTTAAAATAAGGTACTTTTTTTCTAATACACTTCCACTCTTTTTTTACTGATTTGTTGTGCTGGTGAATAGTTTGATATAGGCAACCCACAAAATGTCACAAACCCTACACTGCCAGTCAGATACCAAAGCCCAGAGGTCAAGCACATTATGAAGGCCAGACAGGCCACTGGAAAAGTCTGGTGGCATGTTTTGCTGCTGCAGCCACCTGCAAACAAAGCTCAGTTACTCTCACAGCCAGCTGCAAGCTGGCATTCCACAAAGGAGCCTGTAATCATTTCAGAAATAGAGAGCAGCAGTGAGAGGGGCAGGGGACCCCAGGGGCCTGGGACATAGCAAATGTCACTCCTGAGAAAGCTTCTGATGAGGTAAAAAATAATTTCTGTGTTGTTTACAAGAAATTGCCTTTCTTAAGAAGCATTTGCCTTAATCAGCTTTCATTTCTGCCATCTGCAGATGAGCTGATAAAAATAACATCCTGCATTAAATCTGGGAGGTGATTGTTGCTTCGGTAATCCACTTTCTTTCCATTCAATCTCATCATCTCCATGATTTTTTTTAAGAATACAGTTGCAGAGAGTAAGATCTATTTTTTATGTGAAGCCTTTGCTTTGACTTAGATGTTCCACTTGTTTGAAGTGGATGCCACCAGATCTGTGTGGTGTGTACCTTGGAGCGTAGCTTTTTAGACAGCACAATAGAAGTGTCAAGTGTATTTAATGGTTGTGTGCTTTAATGTTATGAAATAAAGGGAACTCTACTGCAAATATGTCTCATCTTGTGAAATATTCATGCTGAGGTAAATGGTTCACAATGCTCTTAGGCAGGAGGCATCTGATACACAATTAAAAATGACTATTTGCTGCATCTTTACTGAACTTGATCACTGTGCAGCTACTTAGAGTTTATAAAAGGCTGTTTAGAAGCATAGCAGGTAAGGTCCCTTTTGTATTTTTTATTTCTAAATGGAGGACAGCTATTTGTTTATGACACTTCAAAGACTCAACAGTGAGGATGCAAAGCTGACTGAACTTCTCATTACACCCCAACAAAAGCTTGTTATCACTTTAAACCAAAACAAGCTCCACAGTACCCATCAGGTTCCAACCCATGCATTTGGTCAGTACACAGGGGGCTGAATTCAGAATTAAAGAAGGATGGGATACTGGAGAGCCTTTGTTTCCCTGACCTGTTTGGCTCAGAAATTGATGAATAGGTGCTAACTTTGCTTCAGATGAAGAGCAGGAACTAAAGTAATTCAGTAGTCAAAATTTCAAACACTGGGACAAAAAATGATCAGCCTGGGAAACGGAGGGGAAACCCATCTGAACACTGGCAGCAAGTCAGTAAGAAATTAGCATCATATCATTAGAGTAAACTTGGCCATAAACAACCATTCTGAATTTCTGAAATTACAGTAGATAAAACAGCACTATGAAGAACCAGCACTTACAATAAGAAAGCCTTGCATTTTTGTAGACACAACACTGGTTATTAAAAGCTACCAACCTTCTAGTCTGCCTTTTTTCAGCTGGAGAAACATTCATGAATTCATTACTCATCCTACAGTTCTGCTCTGTGTTTCAGCAAATTATATCCTTCAGTTACTGTAACTATACAAGAAATCTTGTCTTGAGAGGTAACTGGTAATGTCTCAAGCTGAACTTTGAGTACCTGGAGCTGCTCCTCTGCATTAGCAGCCTGGAAACACTTGCACCATCTCCTTTGGGAACTGACTCCCTTGCTGGTACAGAACATAAGGTGGTATCAGGACTGGTGAGCCTGGACACGAGCTCTGCCCTCCAGCACGTTACAGAACAAGCCTTGCCAGCCACTGTAACTCGGGCACCAGGGAAGCACACACAAGAGCTGCTGTCTGTGGGAAGGCTCTGATCCATACTTCCCAGCTCACCTCCAGAACTCGGTGTCAACAGGAATTGTACTCGCCTGGTAGGAAAGCAGCCTGAGCACAGAGCTGTATTTTGTCAGAGAACTAGTGTCTGTTGTGTGAGGCTGATTCCTTTTGCTGAAGGTGTGCTACTTCCTGCCCCTTTCTCCAAACACAGGAAGCTCAGCTGCAGACTCTGCACAAGAGAAACTGTTTACCTGTTCTCCTGTTAGAAAGAAAAACTGCACCAGCACCTGTATCAAGAGTACAGCTTGGGGAATCAGAGGATGTCATTAGTCAGGAATTATACTGCCAAGTTTTGATCTCCCCTTCTCTAGATGTCCAGCACTGGGAATGCTGACAAAGGTGGCTGGCTGTCGGGTTCTCATCTTCTCTCAGATATGGAGAGAACTGTGTGAACAGTATAAAACTCTGAATTTTACCTATTATCAGTAAATCCCAGGTGCCTCCTGGCACTATGGGGGTACATTTGGTCCTACGGCACCAATAAACATTGGTTCCACAAAGTCAGAACATTATGTGTGCTGGTAGAAATTTTTAGCAAGAGAAAGTGTTTGAGAAGTTCCTATGGTGAAGGACTGAAGGAAATAGGACAGTGGTTCCATGCTAATCACCCTTGCATTCAGTTTAAGAAGTAAAATCCAGATTAACAAGATGCTGAGCAGAACAGCAGTTCTTCCCTTACTGACAGGATCAGGCAAACCCCGTTTCAAGGTTTCAGAACCTTGTTTGGGTCTAATAGAACAGATGACTGTCAGGCCTTGGAAAAACTCCTGTTTTCTCCCACTGAACACAGCTTCCAGTAAAGTCTTTAATTACTAGTTTGACAGGAACAAAGGACAGAAAAAACTTCATTTAATCTTCTCCTGCTTGAGAAACTTTGCACTTTTTTTTCTGTTCAGAACATGGAGAAACAAATGTTCTTTTGCTTTAGTATTTCTGCTGCTTTAGTTTTTTGCTGCTCTTGTTACAGCATTATCCACTGCTCCATTATCATTAACACCCGCAAGCTGACATTTGTACAAAGGCATTTTTATTGTTTTAACAGAACCAAAGAAAGGTTGAAAACATTAGACTATACAATACATTTTGGTTTATAAACAAAGTTTTATAGTGGTAAAACATTTCCAAGTGACATTCATGGTCTTGTTCAAATTTTTGCTGCACTTTGGGTCTGCAGACCAATAGTTTTCAAAAATGCAGTAATTGCATAAGGTGGACAAGTATCTCAGCTTCTACAAAACAGTTTGAGAACTCAGAGCAAACATTCTAGAAGAATATCAAAGGCAACCATGATTCATAACTCTCCTGCAAACATTCATCAATAAACAAAAAGTGATCTTTGGCATAAACAATTATGTATTAAAGGCATTAGTAATATTGCATTAATATCAGTCAAGCAACTAAACAGTGATGCTAAAATAAAAAAATCTCACAGAGAAGCCTGAATTGGGACAGGGGGATGTGAGAAGCATTGAGAAGCAATACAGGAAGACTATTTAGAAAATCCCTTTAAAATAATCCCTACTTACTCAGTGTTATTTACTATTAAATAGAAATTACTACATTAAAATTACGTTAAAGATCTGGTATAAACCAACCAAATGCATCCAGGTTAAGGCTCTGGCACCCCTTCCCTCCTCTTCCCATTGCAGGTAACTGCAGGAAGAGAATACTAAGGAAAGATCCTAAGTACCACATATTTCATAATACCCAGACACAAGGAGCAAATTAAAGACGAACATGTGCCTTCTCTTGCTGAGGTCACTTTGAGGCAGATGTACTATCAACAGTTTAACTTCCCTTTTTAGATAACAGTGCAATGAAAGGGGGTGGAGGGGAGAAAATCCAAGTGTAGAATAACTGTTGCAGAGAGGTAAAGGACAGTTGACTGTGCTGTGTCTCTTCCTTTGAACTGTTAAGACTGAGCAGTTTTTGCACAAGGACACTTCTATTCAAGGTGGTTTGATCATGCAACAATTTGCAGCAAATTAAAAGGGTATTATGATGTCAGTGGTGATTTGGGCAGAAGTCTGCAAGTATTCCTTGCAAGTGTAAAAACTCAAACAAGTTTTCCTTTCTGTCAAATGCCAAAAGAGACAAGGCAATTAAATGAATGTGTATGCACATATATATATATATGAAGGCATGTTAAATTATGGAAGGATAAAAGCATCACAGGTCTATTTTAGTGAGGGGGAACTTGGGGGTTTTATTCTTGTCATTTCGTTTGGGATTTTTTTTAAAAGATGCAGTAGCACTTTGTTCAATTCACTATTACTAGAACTTGAAAAAAGATTTTCAGCCTCCAAACTCCAAAAGCAGTAAAAATAATGAGGTATGTGTAGCATTAGGAACCAGCATTTGCTGGGACCATCAGACTACCTAAACAGAGTTTCATGGACCCTGCAGAGCTCAGGATTCAAAAAGCTTATGCATTGCTGAAAACAAGGGCAGTGAGGCTACAGGTCTTGTTTAATCGAGTATCTTTATCTTTTAATTTCCACCTTGAGCAGCTGGAATAACATCAGATGGAGAGAAGAGGGAAATAAGAATAATTGCATGTGCTCATTTGGTTTTCAAAAAGAAAGAGCCAGCATGTGGCATTTTCTGGTCCTCGACATGCAGTCAGCTTAAGAGAACCAGGATGTTTCAGCTCAATACATTGCTGAATTGAGCAAGGAAAGAGTCCCATGATTTAAGGTCTCCAGCCATAAGGCCTAAGGTGTCAACAGTGTGCCACTAACATCCTCTGCAAAACATTTCAGTACAGTACGAGAGTTCTGGAATGCCTACCTACAGAGTGACAGAGACAGCTCCAGTTTTTGTTAAAGTACTGTTGCCAAGCAAAAATCAAAAGCAAAAGAAACCCCAATATCAGTTCAGACATGGAATTTTAATCCTCAGTTTACAACTGTTCTGCTGCCCCACCTCCCCTCTTTTAATTAAAAGCCCCACACCATCATTTCTGCATGGTTTTAGAACAGCCAGCTAAAATCCTGTTGGAAAGTTGAATGTTTCTATATTAAAGATTTGTCCCAAAAAAAACTGCCAAGTAACCAACAGTGTCCTAAACTCTCAAGGCAAGCTTCAAGTGAGGTCCATGTTTTATATCATCACATGGGAACTACTGGAATATATAGTGCATAACTGAAATGTGCTTCTGGGAATACAGAATTCACTAAGAGAATCTTGAAAAGCAAACCAAAAAAAATTAAATGATAAGAACTGTCTACTGTTGACAGCAAATTTGAGGTGTTTGATATCAAATGTGTTCCAAAGACATTTGAAATGCATTATCTTATAATTCATACCCTTAGAATGGGGCATTAGCATAAGCTAATCTTAAGCTCATGTATACAGCACCTTTTGCTGTTCATATATCTCTTCTGTTTCCAAAAAAAGGCATTTTATGTTACAGAAAACAATACTTATGTGGCAAGTGTTTACTGATACCATGGGGTTTTTCTGACCCAGCGAAGAGTGAACCCAGCATCTGTTCTTATCTTAATGGATGCTGCTTCAGCTTCTCTCACAGTTTCCTTCACAGACTGCATGAGATTCTGGGCATTATGAACCAACATCTCAGTTGCCTGTCAAGAAAAAGAAGAATTTCCAATATGTCAGTAAATACCACGATTAGGACAGTAGTATGGAAACTCTTTGTGCACAAAGACTCTTAGTACAAACATCTTAATTCAGGTAATTGCTGACCTAAACTATGAAACAGTAAGTGAAGCAACTAGTCTACAGAAACCAACAAGTGTTATCCCCACTCAAAACAAGGCTTTCCTGTTCTTTGCTGTATATTTGTGCAAAATCTGAATTAAAAAATGTTTAGCGTCGCTAAGTAGAAAAACCTTTAGCAGAAGCCAAAACTGCAGGATTTCACCTGCAAAGATGCATTTGGAAGGTAACTGAGCTGCAGGGAGTAGAGACGATGTTGGAAAATAAACGTTTCCCGCGGAATCCACCCGAGGGCGCCCCTGCCCCTCCCAGGTCCAGCCTGCCGCTCAGCTTTTCACTGGCAAATCAGGGAAATTACCAGGTTGTTCACAGCAACATCGGAACCCGAGTAGCTTTTTGCCTTGTTCCTCTATTAAACTGTAGCTTTTGAGCCAGAAACCAAACTGCTGTTCTAAAATTATCTTCACTGAACAGCTAAGGTAAGCTTCCAAACACTGAGTTCCCAGAACACATCTGACAGAACATGTTGTTTATTTTTCTCCAGAACACTGATGAACAATTCCACGCTACCCATCAGGTTTTACACCTCTTACCTGTTCCGACTCTTCATCGCTGATATTAGTTCTGCCCAGCATGGTAGCTTTGACAGTGGAGAGAATTTTCAGCTGTGTACTGATGGTTGGGATTCGCTCACAGACCTAAGGAATGGGCATAAAAACCACTTCACATTGTGAACTGAACCCATACATTATCTACTGGGGTTTTTTCAGATAAACTTTTTTATTTTCTTTTACTATTAGAAAAGGAATAAGATAGAGGGGATCCTATAACCTTCCAAGACTTTCTGATGAACATTGGTAGGATACTTGAATCTTATTTTACTTGCTCTGGGAATTTTTGGGGTGGAGCCAACATTTTTCCTTTCTTCCAGATATTACTCAGATATGCTTGGTTAGGAATGGCATGATGCATATATATTTGGCTGAGACTGAAAAAACTAGAGGAGTGTTATATTTCTGCTACTATTCTTTGATACAAAGGAATGAGTAGATGAAATACAAAACAATGCAGACTTAGGACAGACCAGTATTTATACTTTTCAGTGCTATTCAGAAATATACAAAATATTCAGTATTATTTCGTATTACTAGTATTTGAAAAATAGATGCTCTTTGGCCACGAGCATCTTTCACTCACGTGCAATCAAATCCAAGCTTTACAGAACACATATTCCTAGGGGATCTAAAAGTAGACCCAGAACTTGACAGAACTTTATAAGCCAACAGGATACAGGATTTACTGGCCGACTCCTGTGCTCACCCACACTACGAGAGGAACAACGAGAGAACCGCGTGAGGCATTTACAGGCGAACTCGTTACCTGCAGGAGGTTTGTTCTAATGCGCTTGTCCGTGCACTGCTTCGCCACCTCCTTGGCTAATCGCGTGACCTCGTCCGAAGCCTTGGCAATATCCTTGGCACACTGGATGAGGGCCCGCTTGTTCCCGCTGCCTCCTCTGACCAGGCGCGACATCTCGGCCATGAGCAGCGCCATCCGCTTCGCCGCCGCGATGATGTCGTTGCCCTGCACACAACAACAGGGCAGCGTCAGGGCACCGCGGGGGCTGCCAGGAGCCAGCGCCCAACGGCAGCCGGCATTTGGGTGGCAACACTTGGAAGAAGTTAAGGACGGAAGAACCATATGTGAACACAGAAGAGGTTTCTTCAAGGAACAGGGAAGATCTGCACTAATTACACAGTTTCTGGCAGTTTTGTTCCTAACACTGAGGGGAAAAGTTCTTTTCAAAACTGAAAAAGAAGTTGTAAAGTGTTAGTTTGTCCATGGAATGAGAGTTACTCCTCTGCTGACTAGATTTTAAGATAAAGCACGTTATTAGCATCCAAAATTTCAGATTTCCCCAGAAACCCACTTTTTAAAGTTAAAAAATGTGCTAAGGAGCCTGATAAACCACATAGCACTGATTAAGTTAAATAGTTGTAGTCGTAACAGTTGAGCATAAAATTTTCAGTGGCATATGAAACTGAAGTTGTTAAAGCATAAGCTATGCTGCTGTAATGCTAAAAGATAAAGGGAAGAGAATCTGACATACAAAACTTTTGTCACTGGTAATGTGGAAGTGAGATGCAACTATTACTTTTTTTAAAAGTTATTCCTTGAAAATAAGTCTTCCTTTTTGATAAAATCTCTCCCTTTAAAATAAAGCTTCCAGGAGAGAAGAACATGGTAGTTGAAAAGATAATCTAGTGATATTTCTTACATTAAAATCCCAATTTCTTGTACATCAAAAATTACAGTCACAGAAATACATGAGAAATATTTGAAATACGAATTGTGACCAAGGCAAAACCATTTCTTAAACACTGTTCCAGAGAGAAACCTAGTGCAAGGGAAAGCAGACCTAGCTGATCAATTGTTAGTAGTCTGTTAGTTTAATTAGTGTATTTATATTATTCCCCTTTGTATAAATTTGTTAGTCAAACGTGAACTATCTGGTGCCTTGAAGCATTCCTGTTGCATGGATGAAATATTACCAGAGTGAGTTTATGTATTAGCACACTCTTTCCTTGGTGTTATTCCATAATTAATGGCCAAAGTTCACAGCAAAGAGTACACAACGAGAACCCAACTTAGCAAATGTGTTCTCAACCCTGTGCACACACTTCCATGACTCACTATGAGCAAATTTAAGAAGATATCCCAGACATTTTGCAAATATAGGTGACACAAAAAGCTGAACTATTCATGACCGTGACCTATTAGCTAAACAGTTTGCTAGTATAACCAGTTAGGATGCAAATGACATAACACAAAACTTTTCCATGTTTTCACGTAGAAGGATCAAGAAATTAGGACCAGTGTCATTTACGAAGCCCTCTAACAAGTTATCCAAGCATCAGAATCTGAAAAGGACAAGAACATTTTTAAAGCCCTTTTTATTAAAATAGTTCAGTATATCTATCTATGTAAATACACACATGTACATATACATACACCCCTAACTTTTGTTAGTTATGGGACACCAACCTTATTTTTTGCAGCATGCTATGAAAGGTGCCCAGTCTTGCAAACATTTGTGCTTAGACAGAAGAGACAGGCTACTTGTGAATGTCTGAACCTCATGTTAGATTTCCACTGGTTTCATATAGACACGATCTCAAATCAGGAGCTAACAGCATTCAGTGCAGCTTCTTCATTAGAGAATTCTCTCAAGACCAGCATTTGCAATACAGCCCAGTGCAAGCCAGCAGTCAGTCCTCTTCCATGAACACTGCCATACAAAGCCATTCCTTGTTGGAAAGTATTGTAATTGATGGCATCAGTGGAGGCAAAGCACAGCAGACACCTTAAAGGACTTCTTGAATGCTGTATACTCTGCTCTATCCGGAAGTCATTAAGAAACCATTAACCATGGCTTGCCAGGTAGCCCAAATGAATGGAAAAAAGAACAGGAAGGGAGGAGGAAAGACAACCCCTATTACAATTTGAAAACTGCCATAACAAAGAAGACCAGGCAGATGCAAAGGGAGAGGAAGCCTTTGAGTATTAATAAGTGACCCAAATCAAGCTTCAATCCGGCACTGACAAACAGATCTAGCAAATTCGTGAAGCCACTCTCAGTCCTTAAAAAGAAGTGCAGACACACTTATTCATTCAGAACGGCGGACCCGGCAGGGATCAAGAGTGATGCACATGTGTCACGTTCCAAATGGCTGGATGCACGCGGATCAGTCCCCGGGGACTCAGGAGTACCTTACTAGACCACTTGGTTGCTTCTCGATGCAGAGACTGAGCAGCAGCCAGAATGGGCTGGTTAACGGGCTGATTGGTTGGCATTAACAGCAGCTCAGGCTCGTAATCATCTTCAGTGTCATAGGGGAGAGTGAATTCAACATCTGCATCATCCTCCTCATCTACATCTACACCAGCCTCAGCCGCTTCATTAATCACAGTCACATCAGGCTTTGCAGGTGGCAGCAAGGGTGGAGAAACAGGGGACAGTTAGTACAAGAAGCAGAATTTGGTAGAAGAGCACAAACTGAGCAGTTTTAGTGACCAAAACATCCTCTTGGCCTCTCAGGATCTGACAAGGCAGCTCTAGGATCAGGTCAGGGGGAGAAGGGGAAGGAATAGAAGATTAGCAGAAAGAAACAAACATTTCACCTGTGAATCAAAGTTACCAAAAATATTAAGAACTTACAATTCAAATATGCAGGAGCATTTTTCATCTGAGCAAACAGCTTCTACAGACAGAGGCTGACTCACAGAACAACATTTTTCTGGCAAGACAATGGTGAAATGAATGGATTTTCTCTTTCAATGAAAGCTGTTCTGACTGCACAGAAGCAGGCACAGCAGCTGATGACTGTGGGTTTTGTGCACACAGAAAGCTTTGTCTGGAAGCCTGTTCATATATGTGATAAGAGGAGACAGCAGCAAGAGCACAGAAAAACCACTAACACTGCTTGTTGTAGAGTAAAAAAAAAGATGGGATGGGAAACACTGTAGAAGTGAACACTGACATATCACAGAGAACATGTAAAAGAGCAAAACTGGGTTATGAAAAGAGGAGGTGACACTGGATGTTATGAATGCCATGAATATTACAGTTCTTAAAAAAGACTGAAACAGAAATAGTAGAATAAGAGGATTATGAAACATATGATACTGTTTTGCCACAATATGTTGTATCCATTACCTTCAAAAAAAAAGAAAGAGGATTCAAGCAAATATATTGTATTAGGGTAGATCAAGGAAGGAGGTGAGTGGTATAACAATACAGGAATTAATAACATTTAAATACAAAAATAACCTACAAGTCTACAAAACGTATTTCTTCAACTAAAGACAAGTGTGATAAAAGTCAAGGTACCCTTACCAAAACCTTAGCATTTTCAACTGTGTTTTGCTTAAGATACTGCCTTTTATTGAAAAAAACCCAATCTACACCAACAAAAACACACAGGAGTTTTGGAAGTGGTAACTCTTACATAAGGCCAAATCAACTCGCCTTCAAAGGCAGTTTATATTTAAGTCTTAATTAATGAAGTTTCCAAATATCCCACATTCTATGATTTATCCAAACTAGGGGAAAAGCCAGGGAAAACTAAAGCAAGACATTGTTTGGTTTGTGCTCCATGATAGAAATGGAGTACATGAAAGCCCAGAAAGCCACTTAGTGAAGAGGAGTTTTTGTAAAGAAGGAGAAAAAAGAAATAGATTTTAATTCTTACAAGAGTGAAGAATGTTATCAACATTTTTTAAAGACTAAGTACTTGTTCACCCCCACACACTTTACTACAGGTGAACTACCTTACCTTAGTAGACTAAAGTAATTCAGCAAAAGAGCAAAAGACATTTGACACACAGTCTGTTGTGATTTAGTATGAAGAAGACCTTATATTTCTGTCTTTCCAGGTTTAACCCACATTCCTCATCAGCACTGACCATCAAGCCCTCTTCCACCCAATAAAGTGACTTCAGAGACTACAGAAGTGTTTTTAAAACTTATCCCCCAAAACACTGCCAGAATAACTGAACTTTTATTGCTAAAATGGTACTGCTAAAAAAAGAATTAGAAGGACAATTGCTGTTCTAACTTGCTGGTTTGTTGGTCTCAAATTAGAGAAATAGCAATGAAAATAGTGTTTTATAATCTAAAGTCACTGACCTTAGATCTCTTTCGTAATCTGCAAGGAATTTTAAGTTCTGCTGATTGGCTTTGATAAATATTTAAACAGTTGCACTACTTAATTTAGAATGCATATTTTATATATATAGGTAATTTAGCATATATATGGTAAAAGGATTTTTTGACCTACTCTGTATTGTTAAGTTACCCATTCTGGGATTCCAACATAAAAACACTTTTAGGAAGCTGAAATTAAGGCTTTTAGCCTCAGAACTACCTTCTGAGATGAACAATACATTCCAGGACTGTCCCTTCAGTAATATAAAAATGTGTTTTCTATATCCAGAAGTATGGGGCAAATAGAGCTTTTCATTTTGGGGAAGAGACATCCAAACAGATTTGCAGAACTTCTTTTGTATTTTATCTGTACTTTCAAAACAGATGTTCCTTAAGGCCAAAGCACTGAAGTTGATTTTGTAAACTATTCAAGTTTGTCTCCTCACTCACCTTCTAATTTGGTGGAGAAAAAAAGGGGAAATTTTAAAAGCTGAGTTCTGACTCCTTAATTTACATTTGCAGAAGCCTAAATCTCAAAAGTTCTTACTCAGCTTCTGCCAGAGGAAAAATGTAGCTCTTTGGGGAAGGGGGTGCCAGAGGGCAGAAAGAGAGAAAGGCAAAAAAAAAATTATATTAGTATTTGCAAGACTGATGAATTCACACTACTTTGTCCTAGCACTGAAATGGTAAGGAAATTAGGGATTTCAGCCTTGATAGCAAATGTGACCTATTACAAACAAAGAATGAGACCAGGCCGCTTACATATGGTCACTTTTCCCCTCATAATTGCAGATTAACTGCAAAGTAACTTGCAGCTTCTTCCAGAATTAAGACAAACAAGTACATGATTCCTGCAGCTGGCATCTGCAACATCCATACAGACTTTTCAAAGTCACTTATATATAGCAATCAGCTTGTCAGCCTACACAGGCATAAGTATTAGTGGCTCTCTAGGCAATACTAGCAGCAAGGATCACAAACAGCTTAGCATACAAGGCATATTTGTGTTCCCAGGGCTATGTTAATAAAGCATTCTAGCAATTCTAAGTATTAGAACAGTTGACCCTAGTTCACTTTGAACTTGAAAGGGTTTCTAATTCCTCCTACTGCAGTATTTTTACTATTTGGTCTATGGAAGACCCTGTCATGATACAACTGAATTTGGACGAAACACACAGATACTAAAGTTAGAAGATAATCCTTTTAGTGCACAACACAACAACTTCTTACCTTGCTAGACCATTTCCGGGCTTCATCGTGCAACTGTCTGGCAGCCATCATCATGGGCTGGTTAATTGCTTCTCCTGCTTTCTGCTCTGGGAACTCTTCATCCTTTTCTTCAGGTGGTGGCGGTCTGGGTGGGGGAACCTCACCTTCTGGAAGTGGTGGTTTGGGAGGAGCAAGCTCATCAGTCAGCTAAGGAAGGCAAAAATCTTATTCAGTGCAAGGCAACAGTACATAAATTGAGTAAAGGATGGTGTCATGGCAAGACATGATTGTACGGACTCAAACCTTTTTCCAGTTTTTCAAGTGCATCCTGTTAAAGAAAATACCATGTTTTAATCTTTTCTTTTGAATGCTGGATTACTATTTTTTAGACTTGAGGCTACTTGTACACCTGGCTGGCCTGACAATACCTTTTATTTCTAAGGAATAAAAATATACTTTAGTAATTTCAGTGTGTAATCCACACATCAGTGACAACCGTGTATTTTACTACAAACTGTGCTGCACTTACATGAAGGTGCTCAAGGTCAGGAGGAGGAGGGGGAAAATCTGGTTCCTGAGGCTGGAAGGCTTCTCTGACTTTGGCCACAGCTCCCAGAATTCTGTATCCAGAATCCAAGAAACTCTTCTGCAAACCTGAACAGAAAACCCAGTACCAGTTTAATAGTGTTTGGTAATATTCAGAACACTACCCTCCAAAAATGCTTCTATAAGTGTACTTGGCAGAGTACATTATATGTGTTTTTAAAAACTACCCAATTGTTTACAGTGGACTCGCTCATTTGAAGTGTTAGTGTCATATGCAACATGCATAAAATAAAGCAGGCTGAGTAGTAGTCACTATCAATAGCCAAACTAATTCCTGAACAACTTTTAGAATCAAAGAAATTATATTAAATTTTCTTATAGAAAGTAGTACTACTTAAAACTAGTAACAAGTACTTCTAATTAAGATTATGAAATCACATATCAAACTACAATGATGAATTCTTTTTCCCTTGAATATGCCAAAGGCCTTTGACTGTATTTGAAAAGAGCGGGATTTAGCAGTTAGCAGTGTGACCTTGATTTCATCATTCTGTGAGATTTAAGTGTATACAGTATTTGCATAAAAGAGGATACACAGCTGTACAAGAAAAAATGAGCACTAGTTCACGTCATCTTCAGTCAGTAAAAAGTACATCTTAAATTAGCTGACTGAATCCTTACCAGGATCAGAAATGTTTCCTGCCACAGCTTTAGCATCCATTACCATCGGTGATATAGTTTTGCTTAGCTCATCAGAGGCTGCTTTAACAGCCTCCCGAAATTTAGGGTCTTCTGAATTTTCCACCTCCCTCTTTGCCACCAGCAGGATGCGGTTTGCTCGTCTTGCAATGCTGGTGGCACCGGCTACCAGCATCTGAGGCTGCATGTTGGCCATTGCAACTTTACATTTATCAAGATCTTTCTTAATAGCCTCTTCTGATGCATCCAGCAGAGATTTAGTGTCAATGGCTTCATCCACCAACCCTGAAATATAAGTTAAACGTATCAGTATTCTAGTTTCATCTGTGGAAAGGGATATTTGGTATTTTATAGACAGTTCACAACCAGAAAAGTAAGTATTTTAAAACTGGGGTCTGGGGAAGAGCAGGAGAGGGCATGGAAATTAGACTGAATGTACTACTGCAGTTATTCTTCTGGTTATGTGGTACCCCTGTCACAGCAGCCATGGTGAAGGTTGCTAATCACATCCTGAGCTCTTACTCATCTACCATGGAACATTGTTTCAGTCAAGAAATCGTTTATACAGCATATGCAGCAGAGATTCCTTCCTGCCACCAAATTTCTTTAAGCACATTCAGTACTTTTTGTACCTCTCCCATTCAAAAGGAAATATCCCTCTGCTGTGCTTTTACATGGGGTGATGCATAGTGACAAAGCAGTAAGATTTACAATACCCACAATTTAATCATTGGGATGGAGAAGGAGGTAGTATACAGTCAGGTGTTTAGTAGATCAGTGCACTTGGGAAGGACTGAAACATTTCAGTGTCTCAGCAAGATTCAATAGATCAGTAGCTTTGTTTTATTCACTGCATTCATCAAGCTGTAACAACATTTTGAACATGTTTTCTTACCCTCACTTATCTGTCCTATTTCAACATGCCAAGATTATACAGAAAAAACCTCAAGTTGTCACAGTGATATACTGCTAGAAGAGCAATTGCAATAAAAAGTAATGGTATTCTGGTTTTCCTACAAGAGAACTAAAGGGCTATTTGCTCCCCTCAGCTCAGTATTAACACATCAGAAGCCAGCTATTTTGCATATGCTGTAACATATACATATTCCTCAAGTCAGAGACCATGTTCCCACTTCTCTTATTTTTAATCAGTCATTACTCTTATGCATGTTTCATCAGTCCAAACAGAATGCAGAAAAATCTACAGAAGCTAGTTAGCCACAGGTAGGATCTTCAACAAAAATTCCTACTTTACCTGTCATTTTTTCTACATTATCAATCCACTGGTTTTTCATGGTCTCAAAATGTTCATAAGCAGCTTGATTTCCAGGATTTCTCAGGAGGATACGAGCAGCTGATACTACCTGGCAACAAAAAACGTTTTTAATTATCAGTATATATCAACATCACACATATTCTTGAAAATGCATTTGTTTTTTCAAGACTGGATGTGTAGCTCCTCATTTGAAATACTAATTCATTAATTCTAGTGCAACATCCAGCTGCTTGAAGATCTACAATACTTCTGGAATTTGTTGGCACAAATACTTTTTTCTGGAACTTCAATTACATACTAATATATCTTACAAACAACTCTTGAAAGCACTAAAGTACAATATTTATTACACTACCAAAATTTTAGGTGGAAGTGGGTGCTAGAGCAATTTTTTCCACTTTCATATTTTACTAAGCCTCAAAATCATTTTAAGTCTAAGTCATAGACACTTTTGTCGAGAAGTTGAAGAGTAAGACATGTAATATCATCATTTTGTTCTACTTGGTATCATATATATAAATATTTTCCATTCCCCTTTTAAGAGTGTCAGCGCTATGTTCCTTGCTGGTATTAACATCAAGAGGAGAAGCATAAGGAGAATTCCACAGAAGTCATCCCCAGCCCTTCTAACAGCCCTTCCAGCCCAAGGAAGCCAACCTGTGGGGTAAGTTCCCTTGCTGATTTCACTGTTGCCTGAATGCCCTCCACAGTAGTTTTATTTGCAGTTCCAACTGCAGCTGCTTTTTCTGCTGTAGCTCCCAGTTTAGCAGCATGGTTTTCAAAGTTTGCTGCTCTTTCATCAAACACCTAGTTGTCAGAAGAGAAAACACATTAAAAAAAAGCCCAAACCTTCCTAACAGAATGCACAATTTCTTCAAAGTGTCAGAGACATCTTCATAACATCCACATTTCATTCATCCTGAGAGGATGCAAGAGGACACAAAAGCTTTGAAGGTGTTTGATTTTTTTTTTATCTCTACATTACTGGACTTGCTTCTTTACTAACTCAGTTGGGCAACTAAGGATACATACATATTTTATAGTTTTGAGGTATTAAGTTCATTCATTCCTGATGACTACTGCTGCAACAAATACTGTGTTAAAACTATTTTAGCTCCTAGAGATTAATCTTCAAACCCATAAACCAAAAGTAACTATATTTTAAAGATAAATAAGGGAGTTTACCCTAAAAATTGAAGTTTCACCTTGGAAAAAAATTCCTTCCTTTCACAGTCCTTTCAAGGAACAGAATACTTTGACAAAAAGCCATCCTGTCATAAAGCTGAATTCTCCAAGGCCTTGGGAATAATTTTAATCATGTTTAAAACAAACTAGACAAACAGAGCTGCCACACACAGAGTTTTAGATACTTCACATGCAGTCAGTAGCTTTGAAGTACCAGAAACAATATCCAGGAAGAAAAGAAGTTGAATCTGTTGATAAATCCTGGCATGAATTTGACTATTGTAATCAGCTTATGTAATGCTGAGATATAAAATCCACTAACTAGTGTGTCAGCAGTTTTTGCACAAGAATTTTCAGCCAGCTGAAGGCAATGTGATACCAACATTACAAGGAGAAATCTTTGCCATTTACTGAAGTCAGGGACAACAGAGTTTCCAGGGATATACAATTCACAGTCTCCAAGAGTCCAGAGTGAGATTTGCATAGTAATAATTATGCTGTCAGAATTAGTAAACATGTAACAGAAACCTGAGGAAAAAATACCAATTCTTTCTTCAGAACACTGGTTTATTTTTAAAAGTACCAATTCAGGTAAAATTAAACACTAAGTGAAGCTTCCCATGGGAAGGAAAAGACCACCTGGGTATACTTGCCTCATCCCTGTTGGGAGCATCAGAGGGAGCAGTGGCTGCGACCGCTAACAGTTTAATAGGAGTTGTGGTGTCACTGAAGACATCAGAAACTTCCTGGGTCATGGCCTCTTGCATCCGTGTTTTAAGATCCTTAAAATACAGGAAAATTATTGGCAAATGATACAGGGATATGAAGTTTGTAGGGAGTCAAATTCCATAAAACCTCCTCTTGTAAAAAAACCCCATTTCAATACCAGACATAAAAATAAAATAACCTTAAAATCATGATTAATTACCTTTTACATAATTTGAAATACACGAAGCTTACATACTACTCCTGGAAGCAGCATTAGAAGCTATGAATAGCATCATTTGAGATCTTGCCCCTCAAATTTGCAATGCTAGCACACTATTTTCTTTTAAAAGAGACTTCCATTTTCCTACTAAATCGTTCATTTGGAATTAACCCCTAAGCATGATAACAAGGTCTTTGTAGAAAGTTTGGTTGAAACAGCTCAGCTAACTCAACAGGTTTTTTGGAGCACTTTTCTTTTTATTGATGCCTCACACACACAAGCGCTTGGTCAGAGGAGCGCAAGTGCTTCAGTGTATCGTGTGCTTGCCTGCATGAGAGCAGACTTGTACCTTCAGTGAGTCCTGGAGCTGAGCAGCAATTGCCCTGGCTTGAGGAGACTCCCCCTCCCCTCTGGCAGCGAGGTCAGCGAGCTGAGCAGCCAGCTGGTCCACACGGTCACACTTGGCAAGCAGGTCTTGCCGGTAAGGGCCCATCATGACGTTGGCTAAACGGCGACCTTCCGCAACCAGACCCCGGATTGCTGCCTGCCCTACAGGGAACAAGTCATCTTGCATCAGCATGCGGTGGAACAAAAGACTGAGTGCACAAATCAGGTGCACCATGAAGTACTGACACATACATGTACACATCACAATTCTTGGGGTTTTTAAAACACCTTTCTAGGTGGTGGAAAAGATCTTCTGCAGTTTATTATTGAGTAATTGCAGATCAAACCCACAGAGGAATTCAACTCTCTCCAGTTCCTTTTTGCTTAATTCAGCAACTCTGGCTAGAGATGCATCCCTTTTAACTACAGTGGTCTGACAGAAGTTAACCATGACAGCTGTCAGGTATTTCTACATAACTGATCTGTTAACTCCAATAGAAAGCACTTGCAAATTCCAAATACTGCTATTCACCCCCAAATCATCAGAAGATGAGTACCAGAAGCAAGAGGAAAAGCCAAGTAGAAACCATAAAGAAAAAAAAGCAGAATGCCCCCTCCTAGAATTCCAGAAACCATGCATAAGAAGTGTCAAGTATCCGGGATTGGAGGGGATGGAGGGGGTAGGGAACGCCTTACAAAGGCTCTGCAGTGAACTAAAAGTTTTTCTGTAATAGAAAAAAAAAATATCATTTTTAGCATAGGTGATTCCCTTCATTCACTTAAAGACACTTCCTGCTCTTTCATAGGAATGTAATTCTCTGCTCTTTCAATAACACAACAGTAGTATTCTTTTAAAAGAACTCATCATATATTAAGTCCCTCAAAGATCTACAGAAGAATAATTTTAAGCTAATGCAATCCAACTTTGTGATCAAGCTCAAAATTACTTAGGAAGTTGTCACGGTACCAAACTATCCAAGAATCACTCAGCACTGCCACCATCATTTTAGAAAACTTATCAGCGTAGCTAAGTTTGGTGCTGTTGGAATATCCCAAGATGTTTTCTAATTACTCTTTTGCTAGGTCAAGTGCAGCCAAGCAAGTATCCTTCACACACCAGTTTACTATTTCGGTACATCTTGCCTAGTTTGTATGTGCCAATTATTACTACTTCAGCCATCATTTAACTCGGGTAATTCAGAATAGGAGTGCAAGTCAATATTTGTAGCAGCCAATACCAGTCAAGTAGCTGACGTGTTTATAAAACAAAATACACATTATGCCTCTATTTTATTTCAGAGTTTAGCTTTTGTTGAAGCACTGCCCTGGGTCACCAGCAAACCCACGGGAGTATTTGTAACCTAGTCCCTACTACTGCAGAGAACACTGAAGAATTCTACCATTATTATAGCACTGAAAATATTAGGCCAAATTCTACTAGAAGTGCTGTCCAGACTGAAAAGAGAACATATCTGATTTATATTCTTAATATATCTTAATATATCCTGCCAAGTGCCAGTGCAAGTGAAAGACATTTAAATGAAAAAAGCGTACAACAACCTCATGTTACAACTAAAATTTTCTTTATTGAACTACAAATATTAAAGTTATAGGACATGCCACATCTTGCATCTCTACACACATTTTTGTCACACTTATTACTCCAGCATTTGATTAAACTGACTGTTGAGAAACTTCAATTCTTCAGCAAGCCCCCAGTATGTATGCAAGCCTCATGATTTATTAGGCCATTAGAGACTTCAAAGAGGATTTAAGTTACCTTTGTTTCTTTTCAACTAAAAATAACAAAAATTAAGTTTAGGTTTTGTGGTTTTTTTGAGCCGACCACCTGACAGGTTATTATGTTCAAGAGAAAGATCAAAATTAGGAAGGTTTTCAGCCACTGTCAAAAGAGACCTATCTACCACCTTCTTGTTCATCTCATTCTGTATGCAATCCGCTCATCAGCAAGTGCAAAACACGGAACCTCACTATTCTGTTTAAAATGTTTCCTTTAAATTTAGACTTCACAGATGTCCAAGCTATCAACATCATTCAATCTTTAGTTCAAGGATCTGTCATTGGTTATTCACACAACAAAAGTTATCTGCACAGATGGTGAGAAGTGTGAGAAAGAGGTATTAAAGGTTTGCAGTTATACCACTTCTTATAACGTGTTCTTCCAGTCAGTCATCGGGATCAGCTGGACTGTTGTGGAAAAAACTACTCAATCCAGTTTTCAAGCTTCATGCATCTACTTGCAATAACATCAGGAGAAGATAAACAAGGCATTTCTGAAATGGTTTACAATAAGCTCTCAGTACAGCAACTCCTGAACCACACTGATAGCACACTTGGATTATCAGATCCCCTTTCTCTTTAATTAGTAGCATTCTCCTCAGATAACCCAGAAACCATATAAGAAGTGATATTTTTAGGTCAGGTTTATGAATGTTTTTCTCTTCTCTGAAGGACTTAATTACTCAATTTGCTGAAGTAGGTATAAATTCAAATTCAAGACACTATATTTGCATAATAAAAGCAAGGAGCAGTCTGTCTTTGTGCGCTGTACAGCAAAAGTTCTCCTATTCTTTAGGAATGAATAGGAAAGTTGCTCTCTCCAGAACACAAAGAAAATCACAGGCCAGCTTGATTCTATAATTTCTCAGCCAGGAGTTGGCTATAAATCTCCAAGTCTCCACATCAGTGAAGAGTCAATGCATCCTCAGCATCTCAGGAGCAGTTGTTTCCACCACAAAAATTACTAACAATTAATTGTGAAACTGGGGGGGAAGAACACATGGAAACACTTACCTACTCCCCGATCAGCAACTGTAGGATTGTCTATCCACCTTTGAGCTTGTTCAATCTTGCCCTCCAAATGGACAGCTGCTTTAACTGGCCTAGTATTTGCCACAGCCCTGTTTGTTTTGGACTGTAAATTCTGAAGTGATGTAGCTATTTGCTTAGCCAATGCACGGGCCTCAGGAGAGTCACCTTTCCCACTAAACATTTAAAAACAAAAAAAGTATAGTCCTTTAAAGATCATTTATAGATAGTCTCAAATTCAGCAGGAAGACACAATGAAAGTTACTTCAACTTTTTAAATAAGGTTAAATTTGACACTTGAGTTGAGACTCTGAGGAGCAATTGCCTGCTGTGGTACCTGGGTATTACATATGTTCAACACAGCACCAAGGTGGGGAAAGGCATAGTACTGTCCTTGCTAAAACTGATGTATGACTTGATTTCCCACATCCATGGCTGTCTTATGAGCAGATTATGAGCCATACAGATTACAAGCAGAAAAGTAAGCAGCCCCAGGCCGAAGGCTATACATAAACTTGACAAGAGGTAGCACATTAAGACCTGCAGCACCTAAAGCTCAAGAAAAACTCAATTAAACTATCTAACTAATGAAGCAGAAAAATATTTATCTCCATATTGCAACTGGCCTTAGATGAAGACCACAGTTCATACAATAACCATTTCTCCTCTTCCAGTCTCAAGCAACCTCTTTTATACAGTTTGCAGTTACAGCTTAGAACACCGATGGAAGTGGTAGACACTCCACTCTGACATTTAGTAAACCGCTTTGCAAAAAACAGTGATGACATCTGCCTGTATAAACAAACTTAAATTTCCCATTACCCCTTTGTTTTGACAGTACAAATGAGCTCACTTTTGGCTTCAGTTTGCTTGTCAAATATTCCATAGGCAGTAGAAAGAAAATATTTCTAGGTAATTGTAATGGTAACATCTTCAGTTACTCTTTTTTTTCTTTTAAAGAAGCCAGTGCAAGCTAGGCTTTTTCTTTTATTTTAATCATCATTAATCCAATTTATCATCAATATTCTGATCTTGCCCAGCATTGTGAACGGAAAATGATAGTAATTCAAAGAAATGAATGGTGATAAAACTAATACATACTGTCGTCGCAGATCTGACAGCTTGGCTGTCAAAGCAGAGATTTCCCCCAAGGAACGAAGGATATCATCTCTTTCTTTAGGCTCCTCACACAGTTCTGCAACTTTCCTTGCTTCAGCCATAATTCCCCGGATATGTTCTTCTCCTTCACTGCCCCCATTAGGATCTGCAAGCCAGTTCTTAATACAAAGAAGTCGTGTACAAGTAAAGACAAACAATAATATTATTTCTATAGATGCTTTAAAAAAAACCACCAAATATCAATTCGGCTTTCCAAATTTTATTTAAGAGAAAATACTTCTCAAAAGCAATTTCTGTTTACTAGATACCATGAAGTCACTCTATGGTCTGATAGCTTTCCTGTTTTGA
This sequence comes from Lepidothrix coronata, assembly GCF_001604755.1. Lineage (NCBI taxonomy): Eukaryota > Metazoa > Chordata > Aves > Passeriformes > Pipridae > Lepidothrix > Lepidothrix coronata. Next base: position 7,590,117 of record NW_016690197.1, read on the forward strand.
AAAAGATGTCAAACAAGACAAGATCTACCCAAAGACTTTACATTCACTCTTTCCCCTCAACAATATTTTCAGAAGTAAAATTTAACTTGTGCCTTTAGAGACTGATAATCTGGCTTTCAGAAAAAAAAGAAAACAGATCCTCCTGAGCCCACTGGGGCACACTTTATAGAGCTCTTCCTAAAGTGTTCCACTAGCATTTCATTTGATAAATATGTAATATTAACATATCTTTATATATTGATAATTATATACACATATACACATTTAGATGAGGTATATATAACATGTTCATTTAATCACCATCATAGTCATCACCAGGTAACAGACTGACCATTGAGGGATATTAAGTTACAAAAATAAAGGATCAATTAAAAGAAAATGCAGTTTCATTAACCTTTTTTCACTTTTGTCACAAATATTAAGTTCTAAATCCTAAATTCCACTCTCAAAACAGAACCCAAAGAAAGGGCTCTAGTTTTATCCATCAGTCTGTGCAGCCTGAAACTCCTCTACTCTTTTCTTTAATAAGATTAGTTCATATGCAAATTTAGGGTGTTCCATCACGTTACTTTATTAATTTTTAGTAATGCCAAAAAAGTTACCAGAAAAGGTCATGAACTGTAGCAAAACTCACAGCACGCTGTTAATTACTGAATTTAAGATTGTTCATTGTTAAAACAAGTACCCCTTCTATATTATTCCAGTCAAGTTTTGTTTTGGAAACAACCACAGTAGTTCAGAATAACATCTCTAACAGCAGTAACATCATCACGTTCTGAAGTATTTATTAAATCACTGGTGGTACCTGAGCAGCATCAATCTTCTTAGCAATTGCCTGCTTAGAGTTTGTCATGGCCTCCAGCTTGCGGGCTGCATTCTCCACTTTTGCAGTGAGCAAGTCCAGACCTTGGGACACCTGCTGTGCTTTCTGCATAGCCATGGGTGTGCCACCCTGTCCTCTGCCCAAGACAAAAAGAGCACCACAGATTCAGCTCAGGACTGAAAAAAAGCTCTTTTCTAGTGAAGAGGCAACAAAAACTGCTTATGAGCACTCACAGCTATTATTGACAGACATACAGTATTTAATCAGATTTTTCCCCCCCAAAGAAAGCAAAAAATTACTGAGGAATAACATGACAACAAGAGGAGATAAAAACTAAGTTTATTTTCCCTATTTCAGAATGTGACATTTAGCATCCTCCGAAGAACAAATATTTTTTAAGTGTCACAAAGTAAGGCTATTTATGGATACAGTTGCATTCAAGTACACCAGACAAAGCCTCTTCTCATTTATAGACTTGCAAAGGGTCAGAATCTGCTGGAGTTATGTCTCCCCACACTTAAGTGAGGACAGCAAGTTAGTAAGTGAAAATAAAATATCTTAGCTGCCTCAGTCATGTTGACAGTAGATTAAAGGTTACAGGCTATTGGTAAGAGATCTTAAAATGCTCAGAAGGATACTAGCAAGACAAATTTACAGGGCTGTAGAAAACAATTCACAGCACTAGCACTGTTTGTTCAAATGCTTAGGAGTTAGAAGCTGGATAGAAAGATTACTTAGATCCATATGCCTGAGTATGTTTGCTGCACTCTTCCAAAATCAGCTGACTACTGAAAAGCTTTGTTAACACGTGAACTTAATCAAACTCCTAACTTTTAAAAGACTACAGTAAGTGGAAGGATGACAAGCTATTGAGATGCTGAGGTGTATTTACACAGGCAGGCCAGAGTTTCAAAATACATTTCTTTATACCTTATTTTTCACTGGCTGAGTTGAAGCTATTTACATATTAAACCAGTATATAAACTAAATCATTTTTTAGTAAATATAAGTCCTGTCTCTTCCTTTACCTCCAAAAATTGTACATCATACAAAGCTGACACCAGCCACTGCTTTGGAAGAAGAATAAGAGCTTTGCCTATTTTCTAACACTGTGCAAAAACTGATGCAAAGGAGATCTTAAATTCTATCAGGGCAATCAACTGAGAATCCAAGAGAAGATAAACTAAAACCAGTTTCTTATCCACTACCACTACTACAGCTAATATACATCACTTCAATGACAATCTAACCTGTATTTCTGAATTTTGGCCTTTTTAGCCTTTATATAGCAAACTAACAACTCTTCCTGGAAACTATTTCAAGCTTGTGTACGTATCATTGCAACACTTCAGAGCTGAGTAGTCTATGGATTTAAAGTGATAGCAGGGAATTCTTGTTCTTGAAGTGACTCAAAACACAGCTCTCCAAATAATTTGCACTTGCTCACTTCCTGCACTTCACTGGGGCCTTAAACCTTTTTTTTAATTATTTTTTAAATTTTATTTTAAATAAAACACTCCTGACTTCTGTTGCTTTTTCAAACAGTTCAAAAGATTCATTAACATTAATGAGAAATATTATACCCATTTACTATCACCTGTATCCTTAATGGATCACAATGAATAGCTTTCTGGGGTTTCTGGGTGTGGTATTTTTGCAGGGTGGGGAGCAGTGTTACAACAAAATAAAGAAATCAATTTTAAAGCACTCTAGCTTAACAATTTAATACATTGATAAGCAGCTGAAAAATTCCTTATACTCAAAGGAAACACCTAAAGACTAGAATATTCAAGTATCTTACAGTAATTGGGGTATATCCTCTTTGGAGGACAGACTTCACAGTAGAGTTTAAAACTTCATTTCTGCCTAATTTGGAGGAAGGTTACGGGTTTGACATTAAGCAAACTCTGAATTATCTACCTGAGCAATTCTGATCATCATGTTATATAATGAACATTTCCCTTACTAAAACATACTATTCAGAAAAGACCACAGTAAAAAAAAAGGCAAAATACAGATTAGGAAGTGACACAACTGCAAGTTCAGAAAAAACATTTTAATAGCACTGGAAAACTGTCCATTCCAAGTACTAGATTCACCTAGCTCGGAGGTCAGCCAGCTGGTCAGTCATCTGTCCCAGAGTTTTGCATGTTCCCAGAATCTCTCTGCGTTCTTTGCCTGCACACAGTTCTCCTGCTTTTCCAGCTTCATCAAGGATCTGCCTTATTGCTTGCTCCCCAGCATCCCCTAAGACACAGAGTCAGTCAGCACAACAAACAAGCCATTCCTTGAAGTGCACGAGTAAACTACTGAAGTCATCATGTCACAACACATTTAACTGCATTGGGTTCAGCTGGGAAAACACATTCATTGAAAAGCCATGAGACAGACACCAAAACCCAACAATTCACATCCAACTTTTACAACTCTATTATTTTGGCTTTGATTTCAGAGGAAGTCATTCTTATAAGGTCTTTCAAAGTCCAAATGGAAAGGCCTCTATCTAGCTTTTTTTACTTTAAAGATACATAAAGGCAAACCACTTATATAAGTAAAGATAATTGCAATTGGAGTATTTATGGCAGATTTTCATGTTAAAAATTTTACGTCAAGACTGAAAGAAAAACATGTAAAGAGATTCTGTTAGACAAATCTCAAGTTAGACAAATTTGAAAATAAAAAGGAGGGATTTTAAACATTACCGAAGACTGCAATTAAGTACTGTTCAATAAAGGAATTAATATAGGCTCCTTCAGAATGATCCACTATGTATAGGTTAACAGTGCTTAAAGACAATTTTGCCTTAAACAACAGAAATATTAAGATCTTTAAAAATGAAAATACTTTATGATGTTATTTTTTTTTAAATATTACCTGGAGGTGCATTTGGATCTCTCAGCCAACCTTTTGCCTGATTCATCTTTGAATCTATCAAGGCTAACGCTCTTTTCATGGCTTCGGTGTCCTTTACAAAAAAGAAACCACCAAAATGAAGCTCAAAAAACCCCCAAATGCACAAATAATCAACACAACCAAAGCAGACAAAGGTTCTATAAAGCAGAGTCTACTTACAGAAACACATTCGTATAAGCAGCTCAAAAACCACTTTCAAACTAGCAGGTCATAATCACTTCTTTCCCATTAGGACAGACATTTTCATTTCACTCAAAATGCAGAAAATAAGCATGCAATTTTAGTGACTTTTCTATTCCTTCATTTATTAGTGTTTTAATTTCTAAAACTGGAGCTCTAATAAGCACACATCTTGGAGTTAGTTCCCTTTTTTCCTTACTGTACATCAGGGCACATAGAAAAGTTATGTAATTAGAGTAAACCTTTCAGAAATGAAAATTGGGCAGTGAATTTTACTACTTACTTCAGTGTAAGAGGCTGCACATTTGCATTTTTCACCTGCTCTGTTGCTTTAAGTCAAACAATTGCTGTTTGCAAAATAATAGCTTACCAGCTAATTCCTGAAATTCTCAGATATGGAGTTTAATGCCTTCAGAGAGAAACACATGTATTTACATGTGGTTGTTTTAAACTCTGAACTTTCTGAGAGAAGCATCAAAGCTGCTGCTTCTTTCACTACTCTGCCACTATTATCCAACACCTGACTCCAGGAGATAAAACCACCCAGTTCTGATTTCTCCACATACTCTGTTTATTACTCGTGTGCTATCTCTCCACTAGAGGCCACAAGTCTTCCATCTCACACAAATGGAAGGACAGTGAAAACAGAAACAAGTACCTTAAGTAAAAAGTTGGAAAAAAGCCAAAATAGCTTTTTACCACACATGTAATTGAAATAATTTGAAATGCATCTAACATCCCATGATTAGTATACAGATGATAAAAAGAAGTCTGGCTCTTGCCTTGTTATCTGAATTTGACTGCCCGTGTCCCATTCGTATGAAGAAGAGCCAACAAGCATCAATGATCAGTATCTGGTATAGCATGTGGTATCCTGACAACACTAAAAAAATGCCACATTTTTGTGGAATTGTTCATTCTGTATGCTTAGTCTCAAAGACACAATACTGTAAACATTTTGGCATTTTTATTCAGGCATGTTGGTCTGTCAGCTATTTATAAGGTGCTATAATATAAGTAAGCAACCAACTTTCTAAAGTGTCCTGTGACACTGCTGAGTATTTTTAAAGGCTCTTAAATCACAGCCTGAGAGAGAGCACCAAAAGCAGAATTATTTTCAGATGGATGATTGGTTCTCAAATCTAGAAACTGCATCTCAAATCTTAGTTGGGACCTCTTTGAAAAAACTTCAAAAAGGTAGGATAGGTAGCTAAGGAGTGGGAGGCAGGCACATTCTTTTAAAAGCTGTCTTCTCTATAGTTTGAGAATTGTGCATTTACTGTATGATAAGAGACAAGTAAATATTCATTAAAGTTTTCACATGTATATAGAAACCTTCCTACCTATTAAAGTAGGTGTTAAAGTTTTCTATGTTTTATATATGGGCTGAAGCCACTTGACTTTAAAATGAATGGTCTACTGCAGGCCCATCTACCCAGAAACAATCTGAAACAAAGAACCCACTGAATTTTTAAAAAGGCAACAGATGTTGCTTATTGTGTTGATGAGATGATAGGTGTGGGCTGAGAAAAGGAGTGTTGGGAAAACTGTCTTTGCCCCTCCCTTTTCACTCACACAGGCTTTTGTGTTGTCTCAGCTGCCTGCAGAGTTGCAGTTTCAGCAAAATTATACAGATGCCTCTGACTAAAGTCTTCTTTCTGAGGAAAAAATCATGATTATTTTTGATTTTACCCTCATGATTTGAGATAATTGCTAGAACTACCCAAGAATAACAGGATGCATCTGCCATGTCATATGAAGGCTATATAACTGGATTGCTTTTCAGTCTAAGTCCTGCTATCCTGTGTGCCTCTGTACTCACATTTGTAAAACACTGTCCCCTTTCCCTATTTAAAAAAACCTGGTGAAATCCTAGTGTAGCAGTTGAAGTGCTCCAAGACAATTCATCTTAAAGCACTAATTTCCCATCTTCACAGCTCAAGGAATCTCTCTCAACTTCAGCTTCATGAGGAGTTTTTGTTGCAATAAGATGAGTAATACAAATAGAAAATTAGAATGCATTGTTAACTAGGTTTGTTGATACTGCACTGCTGTTTCTGCAAGAGCTGTGTCTGGTGTCAGATACTTGGCAAAGGAAAAGGTCTGGACTTGTCCACTAATTCAGGCTATTAAGCAGGAAGACAAAAGCAGAAATACTCAGTTTAAACAAACCACAGCAACTTGCTCAAGGTCTTACTGCTTAAAAGTACCTTGGATCGTCCTGATTTCTCTACCTGTTTAAATACCTTGTTCCTCCCTAAAAAAGCAAATCTTGTTTAAAATTTAACTCTTTTGGGATTTACCAGCAGAATATCAGTTGCAAACAAGGAAAAAACCATCCAATGGCTAGGCTGCAAAAAAGTTGTTTTATCAGCAAAAATTGATTCATTTTCTCATCTCCCTGCAGTTCCCCTGTTGGCAAAAGGAATTTCATTAACAAAAGCAGCACTATTACTTTTTCAGGGAGATAAAAAACTTAATCAACTTAAACAACTAGGGCAACATTGTCTGAAGGGTAAAGAGCAAGTTGGCTTTTTTTCAAAGTAGTTGCAAAAGCAAATAAGCCCTTATTCAAGATACTTTTATGCATCACTTCTGCCACTACCAAGAATGTTGAACTTATTCATGGAGCAGGTGGTATTGGCTCTGCTTTGAAAAAGAGCAAAATAAATCCAACTAAATGTAAAGCACAACCTCTGACTCAGTAAAGTGGTCTAGTCTAGGGATATCTGCATTTCATTACCAAAGAAGGCAATGTTGAAGGAAATAGGCAAAGCCAGCCTCCTGTCCTGGCAGGACAAATAGCTTAGTCACCATTCAGGGTTCAATCCTGCAAGATACCAGATACTCCTCAGCTTCTTACAACTTTTAACTCCGTCCATTTCTATGGAAATAGATGTTTGTATTGAGTATTACTTCAAAATTTATTTTAAAATAAACACTAAGAATATACAAGAGAAAACTCAATTCCTCTGTAAAATCAAAAATTCAATGAAAAAAGGTGCAAAGCTTTGAATGAAAGAAAGAAATACAGATTTTTTTTTTCCCCCCCCAAGATTTTGTTAGAGAATAGTATTTCAATTCTAAAGCAGCACACTATTTTAGAAATGCAGTGTTGGTGCAAGTAGAGCTCATTGGAATCCAGTAACAGTAACGTACATTCTGGAGTCTAGAAGACCAATAAAATAGTTCACAAAAACCCCTACAGCTCTGGCTCCATACCTTGTTCATCATCCACCGTCTCTAGACAGACTGTGATACTTCAATGTATAAACAATTCAAGATAGAATAATAACCATAAAATAAACTCCAACATCAACAACAGCTTTATTACACAGCCAAAAATTCAAGGCTGTGCATCTGCAAACACCTTACTTTGCTCCAGAAAAACATGGGGAAAGTATCTTTCCCATGACCAGCAGCTGCAAAATGCATGCAACAGTAACCTCAACTACAATTAAATAGCTCCTTCATCTCCCTTCCAGAAAAATAATAAGTCAACTGTTAGATATATATGCAAATACAGGATAAGGTCTGTAACAGGTGGCCAGTAGCAAACTAGTTCCTGCCTCTTCATCCCACTGCATCTTTCAATTCAAATGCTTTGTCCTGACTCTTTGGTTAATCCCCAGTGTTACAGTTCCAAACCATCAGTGTACCTTAATTCAAAAACTAAACACAATTAAAAAGTTCTCAATTCAGAACATAATGATACTAGTCCACATAACATACTTACACATTAAGCATAATGACCAATATTTTCCATTAGGAAATATTGCTAATATGTCAAATGTTTTCTTAATGAAATCCTTTCTTGATCTTCCTCACTAGCAAGAAGAGTAAGAATTTCCTAAGGCTAAATTGCCAACTTTTTGCAAGAGACATTTTTCTTTACCACAAAAACTTCCAAATGTTGTGTGAAATAAAACTGTATTTGCATTTCTTAAAGTACAGCAAAACTTAAATCAAAAAATAAAACTGAATTGAAAAAGTGCACATACAAAACTGCAGTTTTAGGCCTAGATCTAAAGAACATGAACCACCTGAACTGAAGGAAGGTTGCTAGTAAAACACTATGGAATAGACAAAATTCCTGGTTTAATAAAGCTTTCTGGCCATGCAGAAAGCTCGTTCCTGCATGACTGGATCCTTTATTTGCTGCTACAAAGACGAGTAACATAAATTAACACATAAGCATTCAGTAAGAATGTGCTGTAAAATCTTGGCCTAACTCTAATCAGACTCAGAAAGACAGTCTTAATGCAGTTCAGCTTGCAATTACCATTCTCTTAGTGACAGCCAATTCCACAGCCAGCTAGACAGAGCTATTAAGATCCATTTAAAACTTTGTGTGTACAAACATAAGTACGGTGTCACAGCTGGCACACAAGAAGTTGCACAGCACACAGCACAAAAATCCCACATACATGCTTTCTTTGATTTTAGTACAAGGTAAAGGTGGAGGGTGTGGGAGAAAGCTTACCTTCTAAAGGTGAGAAAAGGGTAAGAAACAGGACAACAAAAACAAAGATGCATACAGTAGTCATAATAAGGAAGTGATAGTGACGAAATAACTCAAGAGGCAAACTAAAGGTCAAGTGCCAAACAACATAGGCCAAAGTGATTTTATGTCGAGGTTACATCAATGTTAGATTTCCTGCAACATTGCATTTGCTAACCAGTCTGGCTTCAGGCCTCAATATATTCTTTAATGATACTTACACTAACTTTTTGCTCATAGCACTAACCCTTAAAAAAAGTCCCTTTAGCAATTTACTTTCAAGTGCTCAAAAAAAAAAATTGGCAGGAATTTCAGTTACACAGCTACATTTATTTGTAAGCCCATAGCACTTTTAGGATTTTGTCTGTCAGACCTGCTTTACAGTCTTCTAGACATTTCAATATTTTCAGTATCACTTAAGAGCAGCGTTTAACTCCAGGTAAGTGGCTGTAGTCATTTACACAGTTTAACACTGATTTGTAAAGAACCAATCCTGTCACATGCCAGCTTCACACATATCCTACTTATGCAGAAAGGCTGTTCAGTCTAACATATTTCTTTGAGACAAGGCAAACACTCAAAATTTACTCTTCTGTCCAGAATAAAACTAGGGCAGGGAAAAAAGGGGAAGGTGTTCAAGGAGGAATCTCCCAAAAATATACTAAAATTTCTCAACTCCAGGACTTTTGTACAAAGAATATGACAGCTTCCTATATTTTCTAGCAGCATCTAGAACACAAATCTCATCCTCACTTATGAATACCTAGCTACAAAATTGCTATTATAGGAAAAAATCCTTGTCTGAGAGGAATACACTATATTCTGGATTTCCTATGTTGCCAAAACTAAACTGAACAAATCTGTCTTCTGCTGGACCACTGAGTTGCTGTAAACTATTGAGCCACCTTCAAATGCCACACTACTTTAACTTTGCTTATTGAGAGAAAGCTAATTTTGAAAGACACATGAATATATTCATCTCTGAAGATATTCTTCAACCTTGAAGAGGTTATATGATGTGATTACACAGTGTTACAAAACTGATACACAAATAACATACTTCAACAGTGTCAAAAGCATAAGTTTATAAGGGCAAATAGATAAAAATTAAACATACATATAAATGTAGGTATGAAAAGTACCTTGCTCGCCCAGGCATCTTCATCCCAGGAAGTGAGTTGCAATACACGGATTATTTCATTTATCTCAGCACTCATTTTCTCTACTGTGAAATTGCGATTTTTCAAGGCCTCTTCTATTCCCTGGCTTTTAGAATTTTTTGTGGTTACAAAAATCTTCATAGCTGTGAAAATACCACAGATTAGAAAAAGGTACATGCAAGATCCAATCAGTGCTCAAGGTGACCCATAGTACTTATATAATACATTTTCTTTTGCATGGACCCTTTTATCTCAAAGAGATTGTAGCTTTAATACAAATAGCACAGTTATTTGCAATGAATGCAGAAGCAATGTCAAGGTTATTTTTAATAAATATAAGACATTGGAACTCCAGTTCAAAACAGTAATTCAGAGTGGCATTAGAAAACAAAGCAAAAAATACCTGAAATAAGTACTGGCAATAGCTCCTTCACAGTATTCATGGAGTTTACCAGCATAACCCTGTGTTCCTGATGAGTTAATTCCTGTTGTCTCTCATCAATCATTTTGGCCATCTTTGTCATCCCTAAAGATTAAAGCAATTGAACATCGCAACAGTTGAGTTTTCAAAACATGAACAAGGCACATGAAAACTGTACTGAAGTTTAAAACAATTTTTATATTAGCAGCTGTTACTTAAAGCACATTCCAGACACTTCAGAGAAGTCACTGATTCAAAATCTAGCCACTATGTAAAGTAGAATGGATTCCTCTAAATTCTTGATTTAAAATCCCACCAATAAAATTGGAAAATACTTGAAATTACTGTTTTAGGACACAAAGTCACTTCATGAATTCTGGAAGTTAATTTATGGGGTGGTTTTTTTCTCCTGTTCTGTTAAGATGTGATGCATGCCTTAAGTGACAGAGAAAGGAAACATCAGGGTTTTGTTTGTTTTCCTTGAGGTTCTACCAGAGGTCAAGAACTGTATTTATTTATACTTCAGATCTGCTAGAAATATTTCAGTGCCCTAGAAGTAGGAAAAGAACTAAATTTATTTTAGAGCAGATCTATTTGCAATATCTAAGACTTGTGAGGTTCACTACACAGAACACATGGAAACTTCAGACAATACTTCATAAAAATTTAAGATTATTTAAATTGGTGCTGTTGTAGTCCTACTCTCTCTCCTACAGGGGACAAAACTGGAAGGAAGCTGTACATTCTTTGGCTCAGTTACCTTTCTGTTGGTTAGCATCTTAATATAACACTGCTTTCATGACATCACTGAAAAGTAGTAGAATCCTCACACTGACAGCACAGAGAGGTGAGCTGTGCAGAACCACTTTTCCTTTCAAATGACAAAAGCCTAAATAGCTAATCATGTTCTCTCTACTTTCAACATAAAACCTATAAGCACTTCTTTGATTTTAACCGTACCTGCACATACTCCTGTTATTTATACAGTACTCACATTAATAGTTAAGTTCAGATGCCCATTATTATATCTAAAGGGAACAATGACTACAGGCATAAGTTTTGTAGGCATGGGCTGCAAGTGTTGAGCAGCATTTAGCTCAGGCAAAAACACAGTTTCTATAGGATGCCAGAAGCTACTTACTAATCACTTACACTGGTGACAGTGTGAGTTAACACATTGAAGTAACAAGTAGTGAAGGAGCATCAAATAACAAAGAATTTCTGTAACAGCTGGGCTTTTGTATTATACTGCAAGACAGCTATTTCTGCAACCTCATAAAGATGCTAATATATGGCATGTACTTTTATATTACTCCAAGAAATTTTTACTAGGCCCAACTATCTCAGCTAGTACAGACATTTTATCAGTTTAATGGCTTTTTGTATCTGTGAGTGTGCTTACTTACAGAGCTTTTTCCTTTCTTTTTTGTTTTACCCTTACTAATGCATGCTTGCTTCCCTCACAGTGTAGAAAAAATATAGTACATATCATCCATGTACCATACAAAATTTATCAACATCTTTATTCTTCTGCATTCTTAAAGGAGAATGTGAATCAGTAAATAGTCATCATTCACCCTCTAGTTTAAAACTCTTTCCAACAGACACTTTCAAAGCAACTGCTCTATCATTGCCCAAACGCTCGAAACTCAGGAGAGGAAGGTACTGTGGGGAAAACAAAGTAGTGGAAAGGACTATATTTAGTATATTTGTGAAAGGCTGCAGCAAATCAAACCTGGCCCCAGATTCTTCGTGTATGTCACCAAATCCTCCATTGTCTCTACCACTTCTGCCACAGTCAGATATTCCAATATTCCTTTGCAGACACGGATGATTTTACGGACCTAGAAGAGGAACATTCCATTATTTGTTAGGTGAAGCTAAGTCACATTTGAATTAGAAATGCAAGCCCGTTATTAGACAGAATAGGTATAGCATTTGCTAACCTGATGAATGTGGAATCACAAAGGTCTGAGATACTGAATAAGTTACCCAAAATATCATTCCTTGAGTGCTGTAATGACAAGCCAATATTTAATCAGCTTTCCACTACTCAGAAATGCAAAATCCTGCTTCCAGTGTTTTCACTTTGTACGATAAATGAGGATAGCATTGAGAAAATAGGTTATAAAGAACTGCATTTAGGTACACTGGCATGCTTGAAGTTTTTCATTGCAATTTCATCAATAAAAATATTTAACTTAAACCACAAAGCAAAACTACGCAGAAAGCAGACTTCAAGCTTTCAGAGGAAATATTCACCACACAGTTTTACAGATGGATAAAACATTATCCAGCATTCCAGTAGGAAAGATAGATCCAAAATCTTAAGCTTTCCAGAAAAATCTATGAAGGCTGTACTTTACTTCTGGACCTCCACTTCAGCTTAACTTTTTCAGTTCCTGCTTGATTCCAAAACAGTTCTCTGTCAGTTAATCTTCTAACCTCCCAAACCACATTATTTCTGACACCACCATATACAATTCTTATTGAACAATGAGTTAATTGACATTTGATTCATATCAACCACATGCAGTGTTCAGTCCCTAGAATAGATCAAAATTTCCTCTGAAACTCATTTCAGTTTGTCCCAACATGAGTTCATATTGAAAGACAGTAGGACAGAGACATGCCAACTTCTGTATTTGTGACAAGTCAATCATTCCAGACTAATGTCTTCCTTTGGTTAACATGCAGTTGTCAGACTAATACAATGAAGCATTAACTTCAGAGAGCTCCAGTCATTTCCTAAACACTGGAAGCAGGGAGATTATAAGACTTCCTTGAAATTCTGTCCTCTAAAACGTCTATTAAAAAATCACTTAAAATAATGAGAATCACAACTGCCACAGAGAAATCCCACAGCATTCTCCTCATTTCAGAGAAGCATGCTAACAGTAGCACTAGCTGATTAAATGAGACAAGGATGGGATGTTAGACTACTCAGAACAGATGGAAGAGTAACACAATTCCATAGATTAACAGATTGATGCAAAATTAGGATTAACATCAGCATTTCTAACAGCATGAGCTTCGTTTCTTCATTGTAGCATACTATTTCTTATTTAGAAATGAGCAAGACTCCATGTGCCCAGAAGGAGGGCCAAAACTAAGATTTATACCCAAAAACATCTTCAAACATAAGACTCCTTTTTAAGATTCCTTGCAACTATGGCTTTTTTTGTGCATATGACAATGGACAAACTGCAATTCTGAGCCACTCCTTGACTTGTGCAGCAGACAAAACATAGCAACTCTAAGATTTATCAGAATATACCTTCTGCCTGCCCAGCCAGACAGTCCAAATTTGTATTGCCTTCTGCTCTCCAAGGCCAACTAAATTGCCACAGTTACTGAGTCAGACAAACAGGTTAAGAAGTGGCCTAGAGCTTTTTAGTGAAGGGATACAGAAAGTATAAGAATCAGTAATAGGTATGGTGAAGGGAATACAGAAAATTGTCAGGAAGACAGTAGATGGGATCAGGCCTTTTTCAGCAATAATCACAGGCAACACGTTAATTATGTCACGTAAAGATGCTCTGAACAAAACCGAGCAACAAGTCTAAGATCTTTCTAAAGAAAGGAATAAAAAAATATGCTTCAAATCAAGTTAAAATTATCGATACCACATTAATCTACTCAGTAGTTAGGTCAGTTAATTCAGAAAGGGGGATATTTTAATTAATAATACTGTTGTGCAGATACCTATGTCAGTCATGTTGGGATTCCTACCTCCGCTTCATCGAATGTCAGAAGCAAGTCTGATGTTCCAGAAAGGATGCCTCTTGAGCCATCAATTAGATAGTCACGAGCTGGTACTGAATAAGGATCTGCTTGCAACATCTGGGCTGCCCGAACAAGTTTAGTGCAGGCATTCTCCACCCTGTGGAAGTCATCACACAAAACCTGCTGATTAGTTTCTGCCTATATGACAGACTTGAGAAAATGTTGGATTTAATTTTTAACTTCACTACTTGAAGCACTGCAAGCAAACTGATCATTCTACACCTCTATAGTTTAAAAAGCAACAGTATTTATTATATTCACTTTAACAAGAAAGTAACCAGCAACCACACCATGCAGTTTTTTAGAAGTCATGCAATCTTTCCCATGTAGGGAATGTTTGAAGCACCCCTTGTACAACAGTCACTACAGTGGCATTAAGGAGAGTTCCCAACCCAGCAAAATACCCTACATTCTTCAGGACAAGGGCAGGGAATAAAACACTTATTTTTTTAGGACATGACAATCGAATTACTTCCTAACTTTCATCAGCCTTGTATATGCACTGTCATTCAAGTAGCAATTGCTGTTAATAAATATTAAATGATAACTACATATTAAGAAAAAATAACACAGTATTAAGAAAACCAAGACACTGTTCCCTGTGCCTTGAAGCTGTCCAGCTCTTTAGAATGTTCACATTCACAACAGAAATAAAATTTTAAATAACCACAAAATTTAGTGGTAAGGTACAATCTTCAAATGCAGCTTGCAATTCCAGACTTAAGAACAAAAAGGAGATTTGGCAAGATATTATGTATGTAACTACAGCAACACAGAAGGTACATCAATAAGAAAATTAGCTCTGAAATTTGATTCCATCAAGCCATTTAACAAAACAACTGTAAAATATCAAAAATTGGAAGACTAAAAAGGTTTTGGTTTTGTTCTCTGTGACACCTTAGGGAAATACAAAATGCAGACTTCACTTTCCTGTTAGCTATGCTACTCATGGAGTTATTGACTACACTGGTTGTGACTTTCCTCCTTTCTCTCCAATTTCCTTTGGGTGGGGTGTAATGCATTGGGTCTGTGCATGTGAGTGCCATGTGCGCATTCGAGTTGCATGAAGTTCCAACAAACATTAAACCCTTTTATTACAGCGATGCTACCTCTTACCACCACTTTTTCCTGCATGTCATGTAGCCCAGTTTCTACTGACCACTTTGATGCACTCTTCTATCATACTTCCAGTGAAGTACTTGTAGAAAGTTACAGTTATCCCATTTTTTCCTCTCTGTTCTTTGCTAACACAAACATTAGAACTTAATGGTTACATGTAAATTTAACCGGTAGAAATAAGACACTTACTACAGGAAAACACACTTTTTTCCAGAAAATAAAGTTTTCAGCTAATGGCTCCCTAGAGTAGATCAAATTGGGCCAGCTGCATTACCATAACCTGCTCTTTTTGTGAGACATCTGCTCGGTGTATCAGATAGCAGGAACTCATAACTGAGTAAGAAAATGCAGAAGGATTTGAAGGCAGGAAGTGGGAATGGTCTGCTCATTACTATGCAAGGCACTTGGTTGTATTATCAAAGTCAACTGACTTCACTAAATTAGGTTTCCACGCTTGCTTCTCACGTTTATTCTTTTCAACTCTGCCAAGAAAGGGATTAAACAAATCACCTATTCAGCTAGCTCAGAGCTCTAGGCTCAGAAATACTTAATTTCCTACAGTTTAATTTCATGGTCATCTGTTTAATACTAATAATTATCTCCAGGTTGGCTTTTTTGTTTGTAAAGAAAAGAATTAAAATAAACGTATATTATACCAGAAGTCACCATAATTAATGAAAATTTCTAAAGATTCAAAGTTTTCGTTTACAGCTTTTAGGGTTGAACCTCTTAAAGTTAACCTTTCATTTTACTAATATAATGCCCATTTTGTGTAAACTTCCCAAAGCACTTTAAATACTCCAGGATTGTAAACTATGTACAAAATAAGCAGAATGGTGTTAAAAAAAATTAGACATTCTCCTCTTGCAAAGCACACATACTAGGAAGCAAAAGATTAGAATTCGGGGAAAAAAGTATTTAATTACTTTCATTAAAAAAAACCCAAACCAAACAAAGCAATAACACAAACAACCAAAAACTACTAAAAATGTTCACTGCAATGAACTCCTTGTTCTATCACAAGAATCAAACTCATTCAGAAGTTTGGAATAGTAGTTCATTGCTATGGTGAAATTTCTAATCTCTGTATTATACTGCAACATTAAAAAAAACCCCAAAGCTTCATATGAAAAGTATATTTATTTTTTGTAATTTATTATAATTACAATAAAGTTATGTTAACACCAGCCAAATTCTTTGTGGGGAAGACACCGGTCATGATATTTCTAACCACACTACTTTTGGGAGTTAATCAGCTTCATCCCTGTTAAGTGTATTCCTTATGAAATTTGAGGAAAATAACTGTAGCTTATGCTAAACTACCATTTTAGTTTTTAGATTTTAGGATTGACCTCTGCTTTTCCCAGAGGTCATTTTTCAGTTTACTCACTATAATTTAGATTACTTGCAGTTCGAGAAATATAAAGCAAATATTTTATATTAATATTAATATGTTAATATAGTTACCAGCAATGCAGCTCCAATTTGGTTACCAAAATAATGTTAGTATAGAATAGTATTGCTGCTTGATTTGTTAAATGAGTTTGTGCCTGCAAGTGAAACACAAATTTTTTATCTCAGTGTAAACAAATAGGTGTTACCCTATTCTTTGCCTAGAGATTGTAGTTCTTTAGTTCTTAACAAGAGAAGTTTAACAAGTAATATGAACACACTGCAAAACATCTGATGTAAATTATAATCATTATTCATACTCCCTGGTGATTAAGACAATTAAGATAAAGAAGACAGCATTTTTTAACTCTAAGTCAACAGTTTCCATGTGGTTTATGTCAGTAACAAACAAAAGGATGCAAAATAGCTTCTGAGCAGCCAGCAAGTTATTTTGCTGCACCATCATACTCCTACTGAAAAGCTTTACAGATTAGCATCATAGATATTCATTATGAATCCTCAATGCCAGTCTCAAGTCTTTCAAAAGAATAAGAGATGTCCTTCATCCTCCAAGACTGGTTCCCTCAAGACTGGTGATCCTTTTGAATGGAGGAAATATGGACAGGGAATGCAGTGCTAGCACATGTGTACTGTGTACAAATTCTGCTGGAGCACTCCCTTGAAGAGGAATGCCAATTCCTGAAACAATGCTTCAGAAACAAAAAAGCCTCCTTCTCAGGAAAACAAAAACAAAAGATGACCCTTCTCTGTTTCACTTTCTGCATCCAAATTCTGTCCTTTAATGCAGGAAAAGGTAAGACTCCCTTGGCAGCTCACCTGTTCCTGTCACTTGTCTCCACAACCAAGATATCAGTGACAATACGCTCCACAGCATTAACAAGAAACTATTAACAAGTACTAGTTCATTTTAATATAAATTCCAGATTTAAAAAAAAAAAAACAAATTAAATAGGTTATCATTCATAGAGGCCACCAAACATTCCTAACCCATGTTACTGCACCTAGGATAGTAGGTACTAGGTGAACTATGTTTCATCACTATGACACATAGCTTTGTTTCCTATTTTTCATTATATCACAGTTCAAACAGTCACGAATTGTTGCAGAAAGAGTTCTTGGACCTAGCATAAAGTAGTACTGTTCAGCAGTGCTTGTATCACATTTTTACAGCAATTTAATTATTGAAGTCTTCACAGTCTGCTAAGTGTTGATCAAACACTGAAATTAAGAAAATCTCTTTTCCTTAATCCCTTACTTGTCTAGGTGAAAAAGAAGCTGGAAATTACCTAAAAACTCTACACATCTACAAAATGAGCACGATCAAAATTGCTTGGTTTTAATTCATCAAGAAGCAAGTAAACACTCCCCTCAAAAAAAAAAAATAAAAATAAAAATCAAGCCCCTCTACAACCGGACAAGATCACACAGCAGGAACACAGCATGATAAATACTGCAGTGGATTGTATCAAAGGCCCATTTAGCTCAGTAGCCTGTCTCCAGAAGTAGCTGCGAGTAAATGCCTAAGGAAGGTTAGGAACAGGATGAGCATTTATCGAACTTCCTCCAGGCACTCTCCCATGCTCCAACTATTTTCAGTTCTTGGGACTTCCTGCAGTTTGTCTATTTGATAACCCACAATGGATTCTTCTAAGTACTTAGCTATTAACCTCCAAACCCATATAAAGAGTTTTAACAGTACACAATTAGCTGTACAAAGCATCTCTCCCTACTGTTGGTTTATAAATTACTAGTTTAAAGCAATTCCCCCATCAAGTTCTTGCAAAAGAAAAGTACAAGCTTCCAACTTCTCCATGCAACTCATATTTCCTTAGACCTTTGTCAGGGCCTCAATCCCCTCTGTCACTTTTCCCAGGCTGAAGAGTTCCAGCCTACTTAGCTTTGCCTTATACAGAAGTAATTCCATGCCTTTGTTCTCTACTATAGCCTAAGACTGTGGGAGTACCAGTACATGCAGTATTTAAGGTGTGGGAGAAAAATATAGATAGAGTGACATTTTGGTCTCTCATTCTTTGATGATAAACCTAATATTTTATTTACTTTTTGACCACTATGAGCATATAATAGATGCTCTCCCCAATGTATCACAGCTCCAAGAACCTTGCTCACAATTTGTAAGGGTCAGTTCAGTCGATCATCCTATCTGACCGTAGAACTGCTGCTCTCCTGTGTGCACATCATTTTTAGATCTTTCAAAATAATTTAATCCACACTTAATATCAAGTCACTTCAATTAATAAGGTCAGGCTGTAATTTCTCAGTCATCCATTAATCTCACTACCCCATATAAGACTCGAGGTCATTGGCAAGTACTTTTGCCTCACAGCTCAGTCTGGTCTCCAGAGCTTTTATGAACGTGGTGAAAAGCACAATCCCAACAGAGAGCTCTGCAGCTGTACTGATTTCCTCCTGCCATTGGCAGGGTTAAAAGTCTAATTTTTTCCTTCCACCTTCCATTTTGTCTTTTCCATACAAGAATTTTTCATGTTACCCTGTGGCTAATTCATTTTCTTAAAAGTCTGTAGAGTCTGCCAAAAAGTTTAGAAATCAGTGTATACTGTATTACCTGGATTACCCTTTCTCCTGTTTGTGATATTTCTAATACCAACAGATTTATAAGGCAGAATTTCCCTCCACAGAAACACTGTCAATTCACCCACAGGACACCATATATATCTAGGATCTATTAATTCTCTTCTAGTGGATAGTGCCTTCCTAAATCTTCGTTCGCGAAGCCTAGCCATGATTAATTCCCTTCTCTAATACAGAATTTCTAGCCTTTTGCTCCAAAAGTATGTCAGACCTATAGACCTCCTGTTCCCCAGATTTCCCTAGAAAGTTTCTCAGGCAGTAGCATCTCATTGATTGACTCACTGGTGGTATCAAGTGACAGACTACTACACTAATAATTTAGCTATTTCATTCTTGAACTCATATGCTAATACTACCTGGACCTAAACATTATTTTAATTATTCATTTTGTCAACCTACAATGCAACAAACTCTAAATCCTTTTGACTGCCTACCATAAATTTTCTCTTCAGACATCATCTCTCTTCTCCATTTTATTATTTTCCTTAATTGCCTCAATGCTTTCTTGTTTTGACTATCTGCCTGTTTGGTGTTTGGAAACACATTAAAATAGTCAGTCATTCTGTATGCACGGGACAACAGTAATAGAGGTTACTATATTCAGTAGATTGTAGGGCAAAGTCACTTCAGTAGAAGTCTGTCTGATGGCAATAAGCAGCTCAGGAATTCCACAACAAGGTGTGAGGTATCATTTTTAAGACTTAAGGCAAGAGAAGGAAAAAGTCAGTTGTCCTTGATAGCAAATCATATAATTAAGAGTGTCTGCTCTAAGTGGAGTTACTGTCTACTAGACTGTCTGCAGTAAGTCACTGCTTTTCAAATATATTTCCAAGCAGTTATATCACATGCAACAGTTGCCTATACTGACAAATTCACACTTTTCCATCCACCAAATGAACAGAAGAGATTGATAACACCACATTATCTCTGGCACTGTTAGGTAAACCTACAGCAGCATGCAGGTAATCTGATTTATTTTATTATTATTTTTAAAGGAAGAAATGCCCTATATATGTACCCATATGTACAGAATGTAACAGGACAAGTCACTGCTGCCCAAAAGGTTGTTCCTGACAAAGATAAGCCTCAACACACCTAAGAACTTTTCAAACAAACTTTTCAAATATAAGAATATTTTCCAATCTGTACAGCAGAAACGAGTAACAGTAATGTACCATTGGAACAGGTTTCCTCTACCAACAACACAAGATTTACAATAAAATGAGTTTACTTGATAAACGCTGGTGGCATATCCCTTTTCAAGATCTGGTCTTCTGTTGTCTGCACAGTCTCCTTTCCAACCTGCAGGAGAAAGAAGTCATACTTCAGAATCAAAATTTCAGTGTAAAGGCCAGATAAAAGCCAATAGCAAAATAGCAACAAAAAACCCCCTTTGCACTACTGATAATTCCTTTCACTAGGTTCTTGTTGCTGTATCTGCTTTCAAGACCATCTGGTCTCAAAATGCTTTAGAAATCTAAATTGTTTCCTACCAACATCTCTACTGAATTGAAAGGGGACAGACAAACACACTTTTCTCTCTTCCCACTCTGCATAGAAATAATACTATCTTTTTTTTCTGCACTTAGTTGCAAAAACTTAATCACTGAACTCTGAAGACTTCCCTCCCTCCTAGTCCCCATATATCAGAAATCAAGTTCAAAGTTAAAAAAATTACCCTCATTTTGCTACTTAACTTAGTCTATTAGAAAAATGTAGTTAATTACTGAGAATACACCCCACATCCACATTCACAGCATCCTTTAGGCAAAAATAATCATGCAGAAGTTAATAAAGAAAGAGACAGAGTAAGATCTGGAGTTCTCTATACACTAGCTCTTGTGTTATACAATAGAAGTCTTTATAATTGGTAGCTGACTCTCTGAACTGTGAGATCACCAACTTGACAAAATATTTCCAGCTCCTTTGTTCGCTGTATTTTCCAGCTGAATAAGCTATTCACAAAGGCATCACAAAGCAGAAGGTCTTTAACCCAGACACTATTTTGTGTTAAGAGCTGCCAGACCTGCTCAAGCTGACAAGATAGCCCTGAAAATCCCTGATCAGCTGGTGTTTAAAGATTTGCTGGTTTTTGACAGAAGATGTAGTGTGTCAGTACACACAGCGCTTGCCAATTCTAATTCTGCACAGCCTTCCAGAAGCACCATTTCCTTGCAAATTTTTGCTGCTTGCCAAAAACTGTGTCTCCTTGGTCTGGTTCTTTTCAGAGGAACTTTACAGAAGTACATTGGTCCTAGTATTCTATTTGCTTCACAGATTCAGCCTAGCCTATCTTTTTTTAATAGATATTAGTACTACACTCACAATTAGTCGCATAGTTACTTAGAAGTAAAGAAGGAAGACCAAAAAGGAAGGTTAAAGGCCTTGAATTTTATGGTAGGTTTCTGTCTCTTGTGTTTATTGTAGGCTCACCAACGATCCTGCCCCCTCCTCATGCATAGCACTGTGGTGTTGCTTTGACTCCCAAACTTCATGGCAATGCCTCAGAAGCACGATTCCAAATGTATCTCACGCCCCAAATCCCGAGACAGGGTTACATGACCCACCAGAGAGTATGCTTGCTTTGTTCTAGTTATTTCCATTGCACTCATGAAAAATGTTATTTGTATTTCTCACAAGTTTGTATGCATATATGCATGATCAAGATGACACAAAAAGCAGAGTAATTCATATTAACTTTGGATTACACACTGTTCACACAAAGGACTGTCACCAGGTGAAAATGAAGAGAAAGAAAATATTTTATTTTCAAGAACCATGCCTTCAAGATTTTTCTTGCAGCTGTACCAATCTCCATATAGTTCATTATATTGAAAAAATACATTTGAAAACATTTAATTTTTAAAGAATGCAAAAAAATAAAGTTTGCAATGGGGTGGGGCACTTCACACTGAAGGCCATTCTAGCAATCTTTGTTGTTATTTTACATTAATCAGTCAGGAGCAACCAAGAAACAACTTTTGCACAAGTTACACTTGATGCTTTACGTATTTAAAATTACTCCTAGTTTTATTAGGCCATATAAAAAGCATCTTGTCATTCAGTCTGGAAAGCATAAGTCTCTTCTACCAAAGGACAGATCTAGGTTTACTATTCAAAGAAGCATTATCAGCTAAGTATAGATAGATACATACACCTACTTTTTATATTTATACATACATGTATTTAGACATTCTTTGCTATAACTAGCTAGGATCTTTGGTCTTCAAATGAAAGTAACATATAGGATACGAGTCCACTCCCATTTTGTTTGGGTTTGGTTTGGTTTTTTTTGTGGTGAGTTTTAACCTCAAAAAACTGCCCTAAACTCCAACAACATTTCTCTTCCAAACCCATCCATATTCTAAGCACTGTATAGCACAGAGACAGGACAAGATTTCCAGCAGTTCCCATGATGCCTCAGTTAAAAAGGTCTACTACCTTTCCAGCAAAAAGGACTTTCAACCTTATTTTACACACCAATTCAACATGCACTCCCTGCATCTGTTTAGATATAAAACCTTGTTCCTCCAAGGAAAGCACTTCCTCTTTACATAGCTCTTACTTAACCTCTCCAGAAATCGTTCCTTGCATTTGTGGCCAAGGTATAGAGATGGCACATAAAGAACAAATGTACTCCACATGACATTTAACAGGTAAAGTCCCAAAACATGAAGCTACAGTCACAACTAGAAATTTAAACCTCAAAGAGTTTAGTGGGTTTTCCTTTCTAGCTTTGTGGTTAGGGGTTTTTTTGTTGTTGTTGTTGTGTTAGTTTTCATAAGATCCTGTTTCTTCAGATTTTACATGGCCTAAGCAATTTTTGGACACAGTACAGTGTAACACAAGGTAGAGATTCACTCAACTCCACCTTCTCCACACTGCAGTACCAAGCAGATGAAGGGTTTTCTCCTTGAAGATACAGTATCTACACATTCCTTATTTCAGATGGAAGGCTTCTCAAGCTTCACACTAATACAAAACTATCATCTGAGAAACGTATTTTATTTCTATCTAACAGCACACATGTAGAAAAAACAACAGCATTCCTACTTGGGTTTCAAATATTATTGCCTCCTAAAATAATCCTACCTTAACTAACTGGGAAGCAACAGTCCCCATGATATAGAAGCTTTTGCTTTTACATAATGCTGAAGTGGTAATGACTCATGGTTCCAAAGAAACTGCCCTGGCTAACACAGTAAAGGGATAATTCAACACTGTACCTTATAGAATAAGGGAAGCTCTCAAGCAAACCTTACCAAGACAATGTCATAGTTACAACTTCCACCCATCCATATTAATTTCCATACTCTTGGGGAGATTAGAAACAAAATCAGTTGAAAAAAAAGAGTGAGCTGTTTTCCCACTTGCTCCCTGCTCAAAAAAACAGGGAACAAGAGACAGGCAAGTCAAGGAAGTTAAAGGAAATGGGACACACACAGGTCAGAGGGCATATATGGCCACTAAAAAGCCTTATAAAAATGTAGCTATAAGCAGCAGGAAGAGATTGAGATTTCCTGCGCTGTTGGCTCTTAACTTTGCTTGTAAGTCTCATACACTCCTATTTACCACTGATTAGTAGATCAGTATGCTTTAAGCTTCCTGATGGAGAGTATTTTCTCCATGGAAAAGAAGGAGGAAAACTTTTTCATCAGGCTGAGTTTTTTTTCTTTATAGCCAGTTTTGCAGCTTTGTTGTGTTTGGTTCTACTGCAGGAAAGACAAGACAAGAGCACCCCACAAGGTCCCTTTCCCACTTTTTTTTAGCCTGCTGCATATAGTTCAGTGAGAATGGCAAATAGCTTCAGCTTCTGTCATTCTACAAGCTTGTTTAAACAAAACCACCACAAGCACCCAGTAACATCTAGCTCTTTTTACTTCTACAAGTTTCAAAGTACAAACTGCATGTATCACATCAAATAAAACACAAATATTTAAGATGAGAGTCCAAAATGTATTATTTGAGGGTCACTATATTTTTTTAAACAAAGATTCTTCTGAATGCCTATATTGACAATACCAGTTTGACAATTTGCCAAATGCTGGAAATGAAATTTTCCTTGCAGCTTATATGATTTCCCCTGTTAAAAGGGAAGATGACCTTAGAAGAATTAGTTCTTGCAGTGTTCCAGAAGCTAATTTAAAACATCTGTCATTTTAGCAAGGAGCCTAAAAATATTCCCCCCTCATCATCATCCAGCAAACACATAACAGCCCTGGCTATTACACTACCAGAGCCCCACATTTCCCCCAGGAAATAAGCTCCAGTATAAGTTTTGCTTGACAAATCCAAGTGCCACACAAAGTGATCTAGTCTGTATGCTGTAAAAGGAACTTCACCATAAGACATCTCACATAAAAATCCATTTGATGGCTTATGCATTCTTCCATGTTTTGCAAGCTTCCAGGAAGGATCATGACAGCAATAGGAGCATTAAATCTCACATCAGAAATGTGTAATACACCAGTGTAGTTCCATCAAGTTCCCTGCAAATTCTTTTCCAATTTCTTTAAATGTCTGTCCTGAAAAAATAAACTTCAGTACTTCCTTCAACTCTACAGCAACAACAGCCTCTACACTGCATAGCCATTTCTAGAATCCATCTCAAAATGGAGTTGCCAGTGCTTTCCCTATATCCTGTGTTTTAAGAAAGTAAAACTGGCCTAGATCTCACAACTATGAACAAGGCATCAAGTAGAGCTAGAAGCAAGCCAAAGTTCACCAAATCTATGCTTACTCCTTGCTGGCAGAGACAATATACATTTCAGTCCAGACTAAAAAATACAGCATGGGCAGACAGAATTAGATCTTCACGAAAGCACTTAGAATTCAGGTTACATACTTGCCCACTACAACATAAGGAAAG
Organism: Lepidothrix coronata; assembly: GCF_001604755.1. Classification (NCBI taxonomy): domain Eukaryota; kingdom Metazoa; phylum Chordata; class Aves; order Passeriformes; family Pipridae; genus Lepidothrix; species Lepidothrix coronata. The sequence continues at coordinate 7,614,912 of NW_016690197.1, forward strand.
TGATGACTGAAATTAATAGCATCCAGTTGGGAATCCTATGCCTTTCAGAGTTCACCCCTCCACACAAGGCTTGTCCATTGAAGACCTAGAAATCTGGTCCTTTATCCCTCAGTGATTCCAGAAACAGTTTGATTCAGTGGGTTCAGAAGCGGCAAGGGCTCAGTAACTACTTCACAATTGTTCGGTTTTCCTTTTGTGAAACCAGTCATTGGAGCCCAGTTACATGGAAAGCTCTTGGGAAGGAGCCCTGGCAGCAAAAAAAAAACTCCAAAAAACACCCCCAAAAAAACCCCACACAAAACCAAACAAAACCAAAAAGGACTTGGCTGTTTACCTTTGTTCTTGTCACTCACAGTATTTTGATTGCAACCCACATTCTGTTTTCATTTACAGTCAAGTAGATCCAATTGTTGGCATTTTGATGTATTTCTCTCAGCTCTTTTAGAAATACAGCTGTTGGAGCTGTTTTTATCACACCCTGACGCTTAGCTACCACAATCATGTGGCAAACATGACAAAACAGACTTGCATACATCCTGGCATAGCAGCCCAGTATCAAACTTGGTCTGATGCAAGTAAAACAGCCTTGGGGTACATCATGAAACTTCTTGGTCTCATCTAAATTTTACAAGCCACTCAAGTAACATCATATGTAAACAGCTTCCAGTAAAGACAGAATTTCTGCAAACTGTGAACAGAAAAAAAAAAAGGTAATTTTAGATGTTAATAGAAAAATCAAAGAGAACCAGTTTACAGGTCACTCCTTACAATTTAATCCTTCTCATTCAAGACTGAAAAAAGTGAGTCTTAACAAGCTGTAACTTTTTTTTTTTTAACACAAACTTTTGTTGTTCATTCAAAGGCTCTCAGAAGCATTTAAAACAAATTTCCAATTCCTCCATAATTCTACTCATCTTGCTTTGAATTATAAGTGTGATTGATATATCGCTCGCAATTAGCGAGTTCAACACTGGTTTAAGAAGCTTTAGGGTTTTCTGCTTCTCTGTAGGGGAATAGGCCAATGCAATTAGAGACTGAAAAATAAGTCCAAGAAAACGTGCAGCTAAATTCAATTCCTGCTTTTAGTTTACACCAAATGAACAATGCACATATACCACCAGTGACACGACTTCTCCTTGAAGCCAGGCATGAAACTGAAGAGACTGATGAATCTGAGCCTCTCAGTCAGCACAGAAGCCACAGACAGACTCCTGCTTTTCTCATGATTGCCCTGGAGACTGCATTCCAGGCATAGCAAGGTACAATTTCAAAGTCATCTGGCAAGTAAATTAGAACACTCCAGCCATCTGGTCCCCAATAGCAGCAAACTGACCTATCTGTTTACACTGGTGATTAAGAAAAATTTAATTGGCTTGAGGCTAAGAAAATCCTGCTGTCCAAGTAAAATACAGAACTATGAAACAAGAACCATATGGAAAACAAAAAGTGACATCATTTGGGTACCAAAAGACTTATTCATGCTGCTGTTATCTACTAACTCTGTTACCAGTACAGAGCTGAGGTCTGGATGGTTTGGCTAATTACAGGATTAGTTTAACAGGAGGGAAACAAATACATACTGATTATGTGAGACTTTTACAGAATTACTATAATTTGGAAATTAGTTCTTTTATCAAGAGAAGAGTTTCTTCTTCCCAATCACCACTTAAATTAAAACTACTGTAGGATACTATCATTCCCATTCAGTCAAATAACTTAAGTCATCTCTTACCTTTGGGCATATACAAAACTCATCAGAAAAAACAAGATGCAGCAACTGTAGTCTACAGATGAGACTGACAGCTGCAACTAGCTATCTTTACATTACAGTAAAATCAGAAGAAAAACACCACATACCAAACAGCATGCAGATTCTAAAAGCTCTTACAGTTCCTTTCCATACACCCAGGTCTGTCAACCACTATTTTCAGAGCCCCTCTTAGTATGTATACATATGCAGCAAGATTTAGATTTAGTACTGTACTGAAAAATAACACATTTCAGAGCTAAATTTTCTCATTATTCAGATGCCTGTCTGAAAAATAAGAAACCAAATACCACGATTCTGCTGGTAGATTTAGACCATCCTTGATAATCTGCTGATATCTGCATGTTGGAGAGGAGTCGGGTTTTAAGGATCTCCCTCCTGCCCTAGTAATTGAGATTCATCCTGTCCTCCCAGCCTTCCAAGTGTTAAGTCAAGTAGAAGCATTTAGAAAGTTTACTTAATCTTATGGCTTTTTAGTATTACTCTGTTACCAACAAGGCCAAAAAGTCTCACCATAGGAAGTGCACAGATCATATCAAGCGGAAGAAAGACTTAGTTCCAGATACAGCAGAGCTGCCTGGGAGAATCTGTGTTTCTAATATAGATAAATATTGTACTGGAGAGTCTTTAAATCAATCCAAACTATAGCTACACATAGGTATTAACAGACTCTCTCTCCAGGATGTTTTTTCCATCATCAGAATGACAAACTAAGTTGTGTTGTGGTCTCTGTAACAATAAGATTACATTAGTATTCCACTTAAACACATTGGCACAGAAAATATTCAAGAAGCTGAAAAAAGCTAAGACAAAAATAATATATGTTCTCTGTTACTTCTTGAGTAACTTTCAAATGCAGAACAGTAGAGCAATTTCTTTCTCTACTGTTCTGCATCTGAAAGTTACTCAAGAAGTAACTGACTCAATCAGGTACAAGGCAGATGTCCAAAATAAATGTCTTAATTTCCTTTTGTTATTTCATTAACTACAAAATCTGTTGCTACTTTTTATAACCCATTTTAATCTTTGAAAACACTGCTGAATTGACAGGTATTGTTACCTAAGTGAGGCATTTTAATATACCCCAACTGAAAACATAGGGGAACAGTTTTCGTACCAGTGCCATACCAGGCACTGAATTTTAGTATCTTCTAGTTGTTATATGCAAACTTGTACTGACTTCTGAATGCCACACAGTTCAACACTGATTTTTCTCTCTTCTTGAGAAAGGCCAGCATCACTTCCTTTATCAGGTCTCTCCTAGAGCATCAGTGGTTCTAGAGAACAGACTGTTTTTCCTAAGCTCATGGTAGCAACAGTTTTCTGCAGGAAGACAAAATATATGAACATGAGAAAGAAAAAAAAATTACATACCTAAAATTCCTTTTTTTATAAAGTAATATTTTTCACTGAGTTTTTAATATGACATTAAAAATATCTTTATGTACTCACTAATAAATAGCTGAAGCAACAGAAACTCTCCATATTCATCTTTTGGCATAAACCCTGCCACAGGAAATGTATTTTCATCAGCAAGATATGTACTACATGGTGTTTTATAGCAATTATCCACCTTCTGTAGCATACTGGACAATCTGTCTTTCATAAGAGTCTTACTTTACTTGACTAACAGTTAATTCTAGTGTACAGTAAGTTCATGGTGTAAATCATTGCTCACATGTTAAATGTGATCTTTTAATTAGAGGCAACAATATCTAGTTACATTAGAGAGACTGTAACTAGAAATGGTAGGCTGTTTTCCAAGGGATAGTGCTCATTTACCATTAAAAACATAAGTGTGTCAGAAATTTGATATCATGTGATTATTTTCCAGTTTGATTTTGCTTTCCGTTCTCATGACCACTTATATCAGCTCTGCAAGGAATTCAGCATGTAGAAGTTGACCCACTTATGTGCAGAGTCACCACAATGAATTTGCAAACTATTAAAAAGCAGCCACTCAGCAGAAATAACTGATGGAGGATGTTAAAAATCAAATGAAGTAGTGTCTGATCCAGCATTAATTCCAAGTTAGATGAAGATTTATTCAGCTGTTAAAATTAGTTTTTAGTAAATCTTAAGCTTACTATATGGTCACATAACAAATCACTATCACATCTAATAAAACTTTAACAACAACTACTTTCAATAGCATTTGCTACTGATTTCTTGACTCACACTGAAAAAAAAAAATCTTTTGAAGACATTAAGGGCTTGTGTTTTTTTGTTGTAGTAAAAGCTAATAAACTATGGCATAACAGCAAGTGTTACCAGTGTAGTCAAAACCTCCTGCTAAGGGATGACCATAGAAGTGATATAATCCAATTCCTAGTTGTCACTGATTCTTTTGAGGATTTCTATCATTTAATTCATTCAACTCCTTTAAAACAAGAGCCTTTTTTTTCCCCACTACAATTTCTCAGCATTTTAGAGCTCCATTGTGCCAGGCACTGTACAAACACATGATATTATCCAGTTCACATATAACAGTAAACCACTGCTGTGTCACATTACAGGAATGTTGACAAATCAACTCCACAGTTATCAAAGGACCACCCATTTCTAACAGTTAAAATCCTCTTACAAGTTTAATAGACATTAATGAAAATGCTTTTAAATCTTTGTGAAATACAGATTAAGTTACAGTACCTGCTGTAATAATGTGGCTGAGAAGAAAAACATCAGCACTGCTGCAAATCAAACTAAAAGCAACTACTGGAACAGGAAGCTGTTCCCAACATTTTGTCCTATTTGAGGAAGTTGCTCCAAGTTTAATAGCAAGGGAACAGAAGAGAACCACTCTTCTCAACAATCATTATTCTACATTAAACAGAAATACAAGGTTTTGGGCCAGCTAACAAACCAATAGTAAAACCTGTCTGAAGAAAGGAATTGTACTCAGTTGTGAAAGCAAATGCCAGATCCATCAAGTTTACAAACGCCTTACTACCTCCATTGCCACACAGTAACCAAGTTAGTTATAAATATTTTGGTGATTCTGACAACTAAGAAGCCACAAAGTTTGCCCTTTGCAACAATAAAAGTACAAGACAACTATGTAGAAATCTGCCACAACAACACTTCGTAGCAGTTCATAACCACTTCAGGGTCACAAGTATCTTTAGCATTGCACCACTCTGAGTAATCGGACAACAGACCACCTATCACAATTATAGCCCCCCAAACTGCCAGAGCAAAGCTGTTATGCAAGAAATTTACTTGCACTTGACAGATAAAACACTTCATATTCCATGGCTTTGAACTACAATCATCACTGATGTCAAGGTGGGAAGGGGGGGGGGAACCCAACAAAAATCAGATCAACTGAAAAAATACATTCCATTCTGCTGCAGGGGGGGTGGGCTGGGCTCAGCTGGTCTGATAGCTCAAGTGCCCGTGGAATCGAGTCAGAGAGCTGAGGAACACAGGTTTTCTCCAGCATTAACTGAAGACAAATCAAAGAAATGCCATGCTATTACATTTTTTGTCCTTGGAGAAAAACTGAAGTCAAACTGAACCCCCCCTAAGACTCACTAAGGTTTCCACTCCCCACCCCCTGATTTTTTGAGAAAAAGGGAACATTTTATAGGTGTGGCAGAGACTCAAACAGCACTTCACTTGCTACAGTGAAGTCAGTGGTTTGGCAGTTACTAGCCCTTCACAATCCATTTTTTGTCACTGTATCAGGGCAAGCTAAATAAAAGGTGACCTTTTCGCTACTTCTCTGTAGTTCGAGAGAAACCTCATTTGTTCATCTCTGTTATTCAGCACAACTATTGTGCTGCAAAAGCTGCAAAGACAGCTAGGCTCATGAAAGCGATTTTTAGTGTAGCTCAAACACTAGTCAGTTTAACATCTCACCTAAAAACTTCTAAGTGCAGTAATTTGAGAAAGTGTTTTTACACTTGACATTAAGTTTTATTTCAAGTATTGAGTGGGTTTGTGATCAAATTAGCTACTGAAGACTCAGGTGAAGGATATATAGACACCTGCATACACATTCAGAGGTTGAAACGTGAAACAACTTTTGGGATCAATCTTGAATAAAATTACAAAAAACCCCTGTGATTTTAATAGCAAACAGACACAAAAACAAGTGAACTTCTAGTAGCTTCCAGCTATATGCTTGACACAGCAATTTTTTTTACAGTGATAACTTTGGATAAATATTTAGTGCATCACACACTTCAGTATTCAAAACCTCTCGTAAGTGAGATGATTACATGCATGTATGTTAGCAACAGACAAGGTTTCCAGAGTTTAAATTGGAAGGCTGAACATACCAGCCTGCATACAACTAACACTCAGCATTAATTGTTTCCCCCAGTTATATACTACTATATCCCATTTTGAGCTCAACAGTTTAACCATTCATTGCCTAGGTACACACAAGTATTATATTCATTTATAATAAGTCCATTTGTTCTAACTGTAACTGGGCTTGTGGTCACCAGGAACCAAATCCACCCAAAAATTCTTGCAATCTACAAGTTATCTGTGTCTCACACGCACTGACTATCGGTCTCCTTGAAGTCTGTTTCTGCAGGCGAACAAAACAAAGCCTGCATAAGAAAAGAAAGTTTTATTAATACTTCAGAACAGTATTTAGTCTCTTCAGGGACCTAACTGAAGAAATCACATGGGATAGTCTGAGAATAAAGAGGGATTCTGAAGAGCTGGTTAATTTTCAAGGATCACCTACTCCAAGCTCAAGGATAGGTCACTCTGATGAGCAGGAAGACAAGCAAAGGTGGCAGGAGGCCTGCATGGATGAACAGAACATTTCTGCCAGGAAGAGCAAAGACACAGTAGCTGAGCATGCAGAGATGGGTCCATCACAAAGTCTATCTAGAGTCGAACCCAGTGAGGGGTATGAAAGACAATAAACAAAAATGCTTGTGTAAATACAGCAGCAAGACAAAGACTAGGTAAAATGTGGGCCCACTGTGGAATTGGGGGGTGGGGGTGTGCTGACCACAACACAGAAAAAAACCAGGTACTCAAAGCCTTATTTACCTCAACCTTTTCTCAGAATATTTGCCTTCGGCAATTCCAGGTCCCCAAGATGCACTTAGAGTGTGCATCTAGAGTTCGGCACAAGGAAAATTTATATTTGGTGAAAGAAGACCAAGTTACATTTGTTATTCTGTGGGTGTAACCACTGATGGAAAATGCAATGCAGCATTATTACAATAAGTCTCTTCATAAGTATCCTAGGCCAACACCAAGATAAACAGCTTGTTTCTTTTCTCCACTCCTCACTGGAGAAACCTGCCATGAATCATCACTTTCCTACCCTACCCATGAAGTCAGGATACTGGAAAACTGTTCCAACACATGTTTTCTCAGTGAGAGAAGGAGTTAGAAATCATTATCAACTAAGAGTCAATGAGTTTCCACAGACACTGTGGAAAGCCTTTGATAATGAAGAGGGTATGGTTTTTTACTTCTTTCTCCTTTCATTAGCTGGTATCATTTTCCGTTGTTCATTATTCATGCTGTTAATAGCTATTCTGACAATATTTACTTCTGAATAAGAGATTTGTTTCAAAGTGAGTTCAGTATATTTGGACACAAAACTTTGGTGCTAGTCTCAGGATAGAGGCAAGTCATACTTCAGTACACTTTAACTATTAGGCAAAGTAAGCAAAGGAAAGGTTTGCTCCCTCTCCTGTTTCTCTAGCCAGTTTTTCATATTTTCATAGATTCACTAGGACCTGAAATTACTACAGGGACAAACCAGACCTGCCACCAAATATCATGCACTTAGGGTCATGCCCCCCATTCCCAACCCAATCAGTTTTGAGAGGCTAGGATGCTAGGCTTGTGTTTTGAAGTGATACTTATTGGGGAAGTATTTGTAACTGAGAAGATCCAGCCTTTATTTCATCACTTCATCTTCCCATGCAGCAAGTCATCCTGTATCCACAAAGTACGCTCTGAAATCCAAGTAGCTGCATTATCCACTGTGGTCTATTTCCATGCATCAACATAAGTTGATTAAAGATTACAATTAATTTAGTGGATAAGCCTTTAACAGTTATATAGCTAGAAAAGGCACTTTACTGTCAAATTCAGTAACACCGCTCCTATTGTTGTGTTTAAAATAATGTCAGGAAAGTTATCACTTTGCAGAAATTAAGAACCATGGCTGCAGAGGCAAGTTCTGTATCAAGAACTGCTTCTGATATCATTTGACTGAACAAGTGATAGAACATAAACTGTGTCACCAAAGAAAAAAAAATTACATTGCAATATTTCTTAAAGTCTAGTTTGCCAGGCTGACTTGCTTTTCAGTGTGAGTAATATCAATTTTCTGCTGTCATTGCTAACAGTAGATATTTTGTCTTCATATTGGAGGTGAAAAAATACAAAGACAGTAAAACTTAGTAAGACAATGCAGTTAGAAACAAGAGCTCAGGAGCAACACACACAAGCTGTACAACAGAGAGGTCGGGATAAAAAGCCAATCTTTGCTATATGCGAAGAAGCCACTACCAAAATTAAGGAGTACTCAAGGCAAAAACTGACTAGGACTGACCTATCCTCTCCTTTGGAAAACTGGCATCATTTCCAGTAACTAGCATTAAGAACACACTTGCTAATGCATCTTTAAAACCACTGCTTGGATGCACCCCCACCCAAATCCTTTCTAAGGTTTGTTTCATCAATCCAAATTTCAACTATATGAAGAAGGGGAAAACACCTGTACATTACTCCACTAATATTCTGAAGCTACACATTCCTGAACCATGTTTTGTTCGGTTCATTATTTTTATTAACCTCTAAAAGAAATTCCATGTTTACAGTCTAATACCACTGTGTGGAGAAAAGTATCTTCTTGTTTCAAAGCACAGCTACATCACATTCTAAAGTTACAAGACATCCAGAAGAATAAATAGCTAAAAACACTGGCACTTAACATGGATTTAACAACTCCTCCTACACTGGTATAATTCACTTATGCAGCAGAAAGCACATATTAAGTTTTCCAGTGCAGGAGTGGCATCCTCCAGATTCTTGGCATATGGAACTTTTTAGTCCAACTACCACTTTAAGGCTATTCATTCCACAGTAATATTCTGTTTTTATACCCAAAAAGCAAGCTGCGTGTAATTACTAATGGAGGCATTCACCATCTCTATGCACATTTATAGGAAGAGAGAACAAAAGATCCCTTTTAAAGCTGATAGAGGAGACTGGTATAAATTAAGTATCCAAACACAATAACAGAACAAAGATGATTCCATTCAAATCGGAATCTAATTTATCACTTACATAAAGATAATTCCTAACAGATAAAAGCAAGAAAGAAGTTTATGATGTGCTTTTGTTATTACAAAGTTGCTTTCTGTCTGATTAATCACTCTTCTCCCAGCCCCTCCCCTACACACACCCTAATGGGGTTTATCCACTTTCTCAGAGCACAAGGCCACAGTTCCCACAATATGGCAAACGATCCCTGTCGAAATTGCTGGTACACTGAAGTAGGATGTTCCACTTCAAAAAAAGAAGGAAGTTTTTATTATTTGTAAAACACTAATCACAGTTTTCTACTACACATGGATAAGATCTAGCAACCTGTAATGAAAATAGTTACTCTCTCATGGGCTCATCAGGTCTGTTCTGGTACTCTCATTCACTTGTCACTAAGTTTGAGTTGTGTAGAGTTCAGATGAGCTGCTCTAGTGACCGTTTCTTTGAGCTTCAAAATGTAACAATATAATAAACTGGAGATGGGAAGGCACAGATCTGTACATATCCCATGGCATGTTACAAACATCAGTTAAAAAAATGCAGAAAGTACAACCCCCTTGAGAGCCATCTTTTGCACTGTGTGGAAAATTCTGCCAGAAAAAAAAAAAAAAGCTTATCTTTTTCCTTTCTCCATTTTTTCCAAGATATATAAATATGTAAACAAATATTGCAAGCTAACTTTTCTCTCAAAAGAGAGAAACATTAAGCTGCTCAGAAAAGCTCACTCCTGCCTTGTGTACCCTGGGTTACAGGCAAGTCAGATATGGCAGGAGAAAAGTTAGGGATGATAAAGCTCTTTTACCATCCACTCTCCACAACAGTCAGACCATCTCTCCTCATTCTAGATGTTTATTCATGTATTTGAATTCTGCTGCAATCATGACAATGATTTCAAGGCAGGCTGCATTTTTCACAAATTCATTTAAATAGGTGACTTCCAAGCTGATGATTTGCAGTCATTAGTAGACAATTTAGAGCTTGTCCAGGGAAAATGATCAGCGATTTCCACCTGGCCCTACAACCCCAGCCAACTTCTCACTTGAGAGAGACCCATGGTTATGCAGTCAGAATGTGCCAATGGCTTCAGGTGATTATTACTTCATCTGCTAGGATGAGATAAGACAGCTGCTACAGCTACACTAAATGCAACTCTCCCACAGTTAAACTTTTTTGTTTAGTTTACACTTTATGTCACTGCCTAACTACTGGTATCAAGTTTCATCTGTTTTTAGAGTTATCTGGGTGGTTTTAATTGTGCTTAGATAGGGTGGGCTTCAGCTGGTGGTAGTTTAAAGACACTGACCTTACAACTTTAAGAAGTGAAAAAAACCTCGGACACAAGTGACTGACTGATCCAGGGCTACAGGGTCTTGTTCTCATCGAGTACAGTCTCCGGTTAAGCTTCATCTTACTCTAGACTACATTTATTTACATTTTAAAATAGTGCTTGGCCCAGCTCTACTTAAAGGAAACATCTGATAAACCATGACTATGAGACAGGATATTTATAATCTAAGAGACCCTTCCTGATGATTAGTCTGAACTGCTAGTTAGAGTTAGTAACTGAGACGCAGAAATATGTCAGTACTGTTCCATAAGCCTCCAAATATCAGGAGGTAAATAAAGGCATATCCCAGCATCCAACAAGAACACATTCTTGAGAAACATGATTGTTAACAATTTAATAGAGAGCAAAGCAACTGTTCCCCATTAAAAAATAACGTAATAGAAACTGGATGCATGTAGACACTTGTGAAACATAGATTCACATACAGAAATACAGCACCTATAGCACAGAGGATGGAAAGGCAGAAGCTGCATTATCAACTAAACAAGCACTGTTTTTTCAGAGCAGATCTCTGTTCTCAAAGACCTCAGCCACTTCATTTGTTACCGTGTCTTAAATTTTTCACTACAAGCATTCCACAGCAGTATCACTTTGCTCAGATGCCTCAAACTCTGTAAAAATGAAGGACATGAAAACAAGGTAATTGGTCAGGCAATTGGTCTAAGGTAAAGCAGGTCAGACCTTTTAGCCCATTGACCTGGTCGAACAACCCAGCCTCTGAAAAACAGATACCTCTTAGAGCTGCTGAGCCTGCCCTGATATTCAAATGACGTGTACTTCCCAAGTCCCTTCTGTTACCTTAATTTCCATGCAGAGAATTGTTTCCATTCTGTCAAACTCAGCAGCATCACCTATGGTATTGCCAGTATTTGGCAGAGCAACAGCAGCACTGCTCTGAAGCAATTCTGCCCGAAACAGCAGAGAAGGGACCAGAGTGGGCTATGCCTGTACTGACAGAACGCCACAATCCATACAAAGCAGTAAATTAATGGAGTTTAAAACAGAGTACAATTTGCTTTCTCTGTTTGGCTACAATATAACATTAGTCTGAACATAAATGCTTGTAAATTCACTATTGGAAAGTAGGTTTTTTTTCTCCTCCATGAAATGAAGCTATTTATATGATGTGTGCAATTGGTTTAAGATTCCTGCATCATCATTAGTCATCTCTGATAGAAATCCCTCTTTTCAAAAGTAGGCTAAAAGTCTGATGAGTGTTAAAAAAAAAAAAAAAAGGCAAGAAAAACCAAAGAACTAGGAAACAAAAACAAACCACAAACAACTAGAAAACCACCATATGGTTCATTTCTTCCCTAGGATGTTTGACCAGTTAGAAATCAGAATTTCATTTCACTCTCCACTGAACTAATACTATATTTAGCAAGCTGAAAATTATTCCCTACCCATGGGGTGGTCTTGACTATTACTATCACCAGCACCACTTCTGCTGACTTAGAGCATCACATCTTCAGCTAATACCAAGCATCAATCTTCCCATAAGAGGCACACATCCACTACAAATATCAGCCAACAAAAACAAAGATTTTCTGTTGCAAAAGAACAGATTTAGTACATTAATAATCTTGTGGTATCTGAAGCCTCTCCCTCAAATATTTGGCTTCAGTCAAAGCTTATTTCCGTGCAAAAAAGCTTCTGATGCTTACCTCCCTCCACATGTTGAATTTTTGCACAGGCCACAAGTACTTTATTTCACAGTTAAGAAACTTCATCAAAATACTTCAAAACAATCTGAGAATTCTTCTGCAAAAGCTATGTCCTAACAGAATATTCAAGATGCAGTAGAATCAAACCCACATATTGGAAACAGAATACCAAGTCTTTCTTCAGTGTTTACTATGGGAAAAACTAATTCATAGAGACTCAATTATTTCATTAACTTCAACAATGACTTGTATTATCTCTTACCCAGGATTACAACTAGGTTCTGACAAGGAGGCATCTCTACAGGTCTTCCTGGGTGTGCAAATTTTGCATTAAAATACCCACGTATTTTAAGATGGCTTCAGGCAAACCTTAAAATACAGCACAAACATTTCTGACAGAAAATACAGGAGTGCGTGTTAAATGCAAACTGAAGGAAGAAATCTCAAATCAAGGTATTTAGGAGAAGGACTCCTTTTTAATTTATCTAATAGACTTAAATTAAGACTTCTGTTCCATCTTGAGTACAGTGTATTGTGCTAACTCCATCTCAGGAATACCAACAAAGTAAGTTATTGCACATGGGTCCTTCCTCACAGCCATACAGTCATTTCCTAACCCATTTCCCCATACAGCACAACTCCTGGCCCTTGCACAAGAATGGGTGTCAGGACTTCAAACACTGCCACCAGCAGTTACTTACAGATGCAACAGTTAAATCAATTAAATCCTGCACTTTCCAAACTGTGGAGTCCTTACTCTAGGCTGGGGAGCTGGAGGACAGTGTTGCTGTGTGTGACAGTTTATCACTAAAGAATTCTCTGCTCATCAGTACTTCCCCTTACTTTGTGACAGTCGCGCTACACAACAAATCCAGAGCAGACAGCAACACAAGGAGCTGGCAGCTCGTTGGCATTACTCTCTTGCTTGCACTGACAACTCCATCTTTGCTGTCACCTGTGAGGACACCAGAAGGCTCATAATTTGATAACCTGTCTGCATATATATTCCTGCTCCAGTGAAATTGCTGTTTCACAAATCCCATTTACACTTTGGAATGATGCACTGAAAAATGCAGCTCCAGACAGGAAACAGAACTTTAATTCTGTATTTTTCCTAATGTACGCAAAGCTGTATTCTACCAGGTAAGGGCATCTTCCTGGTAAGTACCACCTCAGATTACATCACTTCTATTTGCTCTTTGTGAATTAACACACAAAAAAATAATTCAACAGTCCTTTCTTTTATCTAACTAGCAGGCAAGAAAAGAAAACCAGAGGCTTCCAAAACAGTCCAAAATGAAAAAAGAGCAGGCATTAGCAAGCTGCAGAATGAAACTAGTTCTGTTTCTGCATTTCTCCAATAAATAAGACTTTATCAGATCAAGTTTCTTTTGAGACGAAGGTGGGGTGGGGAAAAACAGTCACACAAACCAATGATACAGGCTAAGCTCAGAGAAGCAGTGTTATTCCAAAGTCTTCCTTTCAAGGAAAAGTATTTCATATACTCATGCTTCACACCCTCACAGCCAATACACCTATTACATCACTTTGTTGCTGCAGACCAATTGTTCTTCGTAAGAAGAGTTTCTGCTAAAGTCAGCAGGAAGCACAAGTATTCCAGGCAGCACAACCTGTAAAATTCACAGTCGTGGGGACGAAGAGATGCAGCTACACTGTAGTAAACTGCAGAATATCAAAGTGGCAAGTTATTCTAGCAGTAGAAAGTACTACAGGCCAAAAGATGATAAACACATCATCTACATTAGTCATCTTGACAGTTTCTTATACCTACAAGCCTCACAATTTCAGTGCATTAATACATCAAGTTAATAGCGACACAGTATTTTAACTCTACATAGTTACTCATTTTAAGGTAAGGTTTACTGGCAAAGGGTATTGCTTGCCATGAATTACTTCAGAATTTTACAGGATTCAAAATGAGCAAGCAACATCTGATGTTCAAAAATTAATTCAGTATCTGTAAATGAACTTAACAGAAGTGTAAGTTAAGTATTACCAAGTAATTCTTAATGCAATAAAAGAGTATGCAACATCACAGTGTTTTCTATATCAAAATTTCTTTTTGATGGTTATAAAAGTACTTATAGAAGTGAAACACTTCAATCGTATTAATCACTTGCACTTCCCAAACTGAAATGTCCACACTGCAGATGCTCAGATCTTAAAGAGACATGCTATGCACAGCTGATCTCAAGAAATCGAGAGATTCAAGCGGAATTTCAGCTTCCCACCAGCGATCAGTAACTCACACTGGAGACTACATAACAAGAACAACTTACAACTCCAGACTATGCCTGGAAACCACAGGTCTGTCCCGCCTCGACTCCTGCGCTGATAACGAACGGCCAGCCTTCACCAAATTAACAATCAAAACCAAATGCCTGGGAAGTCTGGGGTTTAATTGTCAGAATTTGATTTTTTTTTTTTTTAGGATGGGCTCACGCCAAGTAAGTATTTTGCCTTTTATAGTGCACACACTTAAAATAGGAGTTTCCAAGGCAGCGAGGAACCCCACAGCGTATCAGAGCCATCTGCGAGGCGTTTCGGGGCGGGTACGAACAGCGGCACCCACGGCGCTCTGCTGCGCTTTAACGCGACGCCGCTCCTCAGGTGGGCAAAGGCTTCCTCGCTCGGACACGGCGAACAACTCTCTGCTGGGAGAACTCACTGCTCCGCAGCACTGCTCGCCCGGCTCCTTCGCCGGCCGGGGCGGGAACAGCCCAAGGCGGCTTCCAGGCGGGAGCCGTAGCGGTCCAGGCAGCCTCCCAACTTAACCCCTTCCCGGCCACCACCGCCGGGCAGCCGGTCCCTTACGGGGCGGGGGCCGGCTCACCTGTCCGCGACAGCCCGGGGCGGGCTCCCAAGTTGGCCGCGGCGGCCGAAGTGGCTCCGGGAAGAGGAGGCGCGGAGCAGGCACCGGCCGCCGCTACTCACCCGCACCAGGTTGCTGACAGCGGCCTGCACGGCCGACACGGGGGCGGTGAGGTCCGGGATGGCCTTGCCGTCCACCTCCCCCTCCTCGTGCATGATGACCAGGTGGGAGATCTGCTGGGCCACCGGCTCCAGGATGCTCTCGATGGTGCGCGTGTGGAAGACGGGCATGGCGGCGGCGCGGCGGGGGGCCGGGGCCCGAAGTCCGCACAAACTCCTGGCAAACTCTGTCCCTGCGAGCTGGCGCCCCACAGCGAGAGCCGCGGCCTCCGCGCCAAGAGGGGAACGAGGAAGGAGAGGAGACCAAACGACTACTCCGACCTCCCCTCGCCCAGGAGCGGAGTGCGGCAGCCCAGAGAAGCAGCTCCCGGCTCAGGCTCGCAGAGGCGGGACTCGAACTCGCTACCCTCCTGCCTCCCCCCGACAGCGCCCACCCCGCACTGGCGCCGCTCCCCAGCCAGGCGGCGGCTTTTCAACCGCCACAACCGGCCCCTCCCGCCGCTCCCGCCCCCGCCCTCCTCGCCCAATGGCCGACCCGGCGCCGCCGCTCCCAGTGGCGCAAGGCCACGTCCATCAACATTCCAGAGCCTCCTTCCCCCTCCGCCCCCCACCTTTCCCGCACCACCCGCCTTCCCAACCGAGCTTGGCTGCGCGGGCGCTGGTTTCCCAGCGTCGGGATGACGTCAGACATTCTGGTGTCCATATAAGGAGACGATTAAAGCCGGAGTGCCGGGATAGCGGGGGCCGAGGGGGGCGGTGGGATTCCGGGATTCCTGCGGCACGCCCGCCCGCCGGCGTGAGTTCGCTCTGTCGGGCTGAGGCGGAGCGAGGCCTCCCGGCCGGGTGTCTGACACTGGGCATCACCGGGACGGGGGCGGCCGGGGGGAGGTGACGGCCCTCGCCGGACCGAACCCAACCCCTGTCCCCAGGCGCTGCTTGGGGCGCGCCCCTCCTTGCAGGGCTGCGCTCTCCCCTCAGCGCCCGCAGCCGGCCCGGGGCGGAACGCCCGGGGCGCGGTCCCGACCGCTTCCGCCCCACAGAGGGAAAGTGGGGAGAGGTGGCGGGCGCCCCTTTCCGCCCGCGCCCCGCCTGAGGTACGGAGGGGTGTTCCCTCTGTCCCGCTGCCCTCCCGCCTGAGGTGGGGAGCGGTGTCCCCCCTGAGTCTGAGGGGACGCGGCGGGACAGCGCTGAGGCGGCGGCGGCCCTGCTGTGCGGGCCGGGGCGTCATGTAGTGGGAGAGCGAACCTCGCCTTAGGTTTTATCCCTGTAACTGGTGGTAACAGCGGCACGGGTGCGGGAGCTCGTTTAAATACACTTAAGTGAGCGGCGTGGTGTCGGAGGAAGGAGTACAAGCCGTAGCCAGAGGGGAACATAAATTCCCGCTTTCCCGTGTGGGAGCACGGCCGCCAGTCCCGGCGCAGCTCCGGGTGAGCCCTCACGGAGCGTTGCGCTGCCCGCCCTCCGGCGAGTCTCTTGTGACACGGGCAGCGCTCGTGGTAATAGAATAAAGCATGTGAGTGAGGAGTTATAAGGTTGCAGTCTGCGCTTGTTCCTTTCCTTGGTAATCTGAGCACAGAATTAGGTTTCAAAAGTTACTGCTGACTTTTAGGTGTTTTCATCCTTGTTCTGCTATTTTAAGCTATAAATCAATGTTCTTGTCAGGCTAGGTGAAGCTAAACTCCAAAATGCTTCAGAGCAAACAATGTTCTTTCTGTGCAGTGTTTGAACACAGCCGGTCCTACCAGCAGACACGGGGACATATAGAAAGAGCAATTAAGTCAGTAAGGCTTGCGTGGGCTCAAGGATCTGTCTCTGTACCTTCTCATACCAGTGCTGTCGTGGTTGGAGCTACAGGGACAGTTACAAGTTGTAGGCCTGAAGAGTTAAGAATAACAGATTTTGTATAGGGTTAGAAATCTTAGCCAAACCTCTGAATGTTTAATTTTTTTGTTATTGTTCTCTTTTAGTGTGCTGGAATTGTGTTTGTGAGTGTGTATTTATTGAATCTGCAATGGTAGAAGTCATACTACTAATTTTCGTTTTGTACAATCCCATTTTGTTCAGAAAGAGGTATACCTGGAGGCTTGATAACATAATCAAATTATGCTATTGGCATGCAAAACATGCTTGGAATATCAGCCTCTCAGCAGTCTTGAGTGTACTAAGTTACTTGAACTGTGCACTCTAAGAGTAGTTTCTGTTGTTTGGTATTGCCTATATAGCAGATACTTCCATTTCTGGTATATGCATTCTCAGCAGTGCCTCTTTTGCATACTATGTATCAGTAATAATGAGCACAGATAAAAATCCTTCTGGATAGCAGCGTGCTGGAGCTGGGAATTACAAAAAGCAAATTAGTCCATGTCGTGAAATAATAATCTCTTAAATTCTGTTTTGTGGAACTATGCAGACCTAATAAACCATGTATTTAGTAATTTGTGGGACTTGTACATAAGCTAAGTTCTTTGATTAAATATAATTGCTTTAGGTTTAGGATCAACTGTACTGACTTCTGCCTGAAATATGCATGGGTGTGCATATGTCCTTAAGAAAAAAAGTGATATCCAATCACTATAAAAGGTTGACTTGGTGACTCAAATAGGTACAGTTACTACAGGCAAAGTAAAATATAGAACAGATGGAAATTTTTAGTGGCCTTCTGAAACTTTGCTTACCTACAGGGCCAAAATATGTGTTGGTATTTAGAGGTTTTTTTACTATTTGGGTTATAATGGTGACATTTTTGCCCATACAAAAATCACATTTTATTGTCTGCACTATGTGACTGTACTGCAGGCCCATCACTGAAATTTCCTGCATGCTGTTGCTGTGGCTGCCTAATTTGTGAAGCCACATCCAGCAAAATTCCATGCAATTAACAGCAATACATGTAACACTTGTAAGGTGGGGGTTTTTTTCTTCTTCTTATGTACTACTTTTACAGTATTTTCTCTTTCCTTTGCAGTATTCACAACTGTCGCATTGATGTCACATGAATAACAGCTTTGAGGCAGGTACTTTTTTAAAAAGTTCAGTTTCTTTTGCCCTTTGCACAACTCAGTCTGTATTTATACATTAATTTTACTGTTACTGTGAGATTGCTTCCCCAGGTTATACAGTTTCATTAATTCATCAGGTCCTACTAGATGGTTAGAAAGTAATGGCAGATTTGATATTTTCCATTTATTGAACCCAAGGTGGAAATGTATGCTTTCTTTTGTCCTCTTCCAGTATGGTATTACACATGCAACAATGGATTTCCTACTGAGAAAGAAAAAGAGGAAATGCTGAACCTTCTTTCCTTTTCACACACTCAAAATCTTAGTGTTGCTAAGAAGTAATATCTATTATTAGCATGACAGTGGTGACCAGCATCTCAAATAAGTTAATATGGTTTGAATTAAAGGATTACCTCTTAAGACACTCTTTCCATGTCTTTTAGTATGTCATAAGAACTCAGGTGAGTCCAGTTAAACCCATTTCTGCAGACTCTTCTGCTTATGAAAGTCCCATTGTCTTTAGGCCCATAATTTCTCTCTGTCCCAGATGACCAGATAAATAAATTCTCCTTTTCTTTCACATCTTTTAACGAAGCAAAGAAATGCTCTCTTTCCTTCCACTGAAGTGAGATGTATGAATACAGAAGTAATAGGCTTTGGTGGAAAAAGGGAGAACACTTTGTGTTTACAAAAAGCATAGCTGCAATGCAGCCTCTGCCACAGTATCTTTTGGAGAGTCCTGTATCCC
This sequence comes from Lepidothrix coronata, assembly GCF_001604755.1. NCBI lineage: Eukaryota > Metazoa > Chordata > Aves > Passeriformes > Pipridae > Lepidothrix > Lepidothrix coronata. Next base: position 7,633,648 of record NW_016690197.1, read on the forward strand.
GTGCTCAGGGTACACGGCACTGCAGCTGCCAGTGGCAGGAGTGGTGGAACAGAACTATTTGCAAAGAGCTTCATGAACTTGCAGCTGTCTGTAATTATAAGGTGTTTGGCTAGTATTAATGCTTCGTTGAAGTGTGTGTGTCTGGTTAGCTCTAAGCACTAGCCTCCATTTTACAGCAGTTATTCTCAGTATTAGATACCTCAGCAGAGAAGAATTATGTTTTCTAGGCAAATACACTTGGCTGTGATTAATTACATTTCCCTGGAATGACTTGATATTGTTCCTTTACTACACCACTTTCTAATTTTTCTGAGTAACTGCTAATTAGATGCCTGAGAAAATTTACAGAAATACTGTATTCATGTATTGCATAAACTGGATTGTATTACTGTCTTGGTCCTGTGAAGATGTAAGCATATGTTGAAATTTAAGGTTTAGAGTCTCTTCTATCAGCTTCTGGAGGATTGGAGGCCGCTGTTGGTCAGTGGGTGTTCTGCACTTCCCTTTTATCAAAGCATTAACTTTGGGTCATCTAAGGAGTAAGCAATGGATGATTGAAGCTCAAAAAAAAAAGATTTTTTTTCTTTCTGTGGTAATGTCTACCTTAAACATAAACTTTAAATTCATCATGGATTTGTTGTAGAATGGTACTACTGTACTGATAGCTCTAGTGTGCAGGTGACTGGTGCAGATGGAATAAATTGCACACCCAAGAAATGACAACCCAGAGGAAAGACAGAGCAGACTACTAAGGTATTATGGCAGTGTAACTTCACCAGGACAGCCTGTCAGTGTGCCTTGCCATTTTAAAGATGACTTCTGCCATGAAACTAGGTTAGGTTCTTTTTAGCTCTGTGCCTTGGCTGGCTGTGTTCTAGGAACTGCAATAAGACCAACACTTCAGAATTTTTATACTGAACTGACTCATCACCAGTCACTATCTGAGCTAGATGGGAGCAGCCTATTACAACTGGAAAATTTAAATCACAGTTGTCTTCCTTCTCCTGAACTTTGTTTCATCCCACACCACCACTTGGTTCCTAGCTGCCCTTCTGTAGTTGTGTTGTGTTGTTAAAATATAGAGGGGCTTAGGTCTGCAGAGCATGCTGCTACCTATTCACTGTTTCCTTCGGGGTTTCTTGCTAGAAGTTCTACTGGGAAACCAAGAGTGCAAATGTAGTTTATTTTTGTCATCTTCTCAGTTACTGTGTCAACTGCTCTGAACCCAAAACATTTTGTTAACTGCACTGCATTGTGAAGTGGTTTGTTGTGGAGTATCACAACAGTTGTTACAACAAAATTTAAGGAATTTTTTAAGAATGTGAAACATGTAGGAAAGACAGGTAAGCATATTAAATATATATGTGTGTGTATTTATTCTAGAAATTGCTAATTACGGATAAGATTCAAAAAAACCAGGTTTTCCAACTTTTCTTCTGAAAAATTGCAGACAAAAATGTATTATCATGTGTATGTAAAGCATGTATGATAGTGTATGTGTAGTTAAACTTATACAGTCTATTCACAGTAAATGCAAACAAAGTCTTTCTATTATTGTGCTAACATTACTATGAACCTACACTAGACTTTGTTTTTCATAAAGCAAAAGGTAGTTTTCAGGAGTTTCTCTATAATTGGACAGATGAGTTCCACTACAAAAAAAATTGAAAAAACTATTCCTATAAGTCCCACCAAGTATCATGGGGTTTATGGCAATGTGCTTTTAAATAACATTTTTAGGCAATGGGAGATGTATACTTGTGTTCTGAGTATATGTGTACTGGCTCAGAGCTTGTCAATATAATTAACTACCTGGTAAACAATCCAAGTGCTTTATTCACAGTAGGTGACCATCTTAATAGTCTAAACATTCATTTTATCAATAATGATTTTGGTTAATATTTATGATCATGTCTACACACAGACACAGGGAAATTGAGGCAAATAAACTGAAGATGTTAAATGTGTTTAAGTTAAGATTATTAAGCCTGATGTGGAGGCTGTCATTCAGCTTTAAATGGCCTTTGCTGCACCATGATTCCTTTCCAAAAAAGTGCTGTGTGAGAGCAGTAAAACTCTTGTCCTCAAGTAGTTTACAGAGCTGCTGCATCTATCAGCTGAGACGTGGCAACTAACTTTTTGCATGGCCTTTATGCATTTTTTTAAAAAAGGGAAAGGCTGATTTCAATTATTCTTGTTGATCAGTTTAAGCTTTCCCTGTTTTACTTTGCACTGAAATGAACAGATATCTCAACTGAGATAAGTAAGGTCTCACAATTTTTTGTCTACTTTGCAAGAACGCATCTTGATTAGTCAGTTCTTCATTAAGTATTTTTGCATGCAATTATGTTCAATTCCATTTCAAGGACTCCTGTATCCAACTCAGCCCATAAGATGACCTATGAAATATTTGCCTTTTTTTTTTTTTTGGCTACATGTTTATCAGTGCCTCTGTAGGGTTTTTTCCTGTCTTGTAATATTAGATGCTTGTACGTATCAACTCCTTTCCTGATAGTTCCTCATATTAGATTTCATTTACTAAAATATTAAAGCGTGTGTGTATTGGTAAGTGTAAGATTAGTCAGAAATTTTAAGTGTTTTGCAGGTTTGGAGTCCCATAAGTTATTTATTTCCCTACAGCAGAATGAAAAGGCTCAGGGGTCTTTGCGATTTTGTATATGTTCAAACTCACCACAAAACCAAAGCCAAGACTGGCCAAAATTGACTAAAATTAAATAGCACTATATCTAAAAATAATGAACTCTTTGAATATATGGCTGTATGTATTTGCCTTTTAACTGGATTATCATGAATGTCTTTATTTTCATAGATTCTTTATGGCATATATAATTATCTGATTTAGTATGCCTGCTAAGGATTTGTAGCCATATATTAGTACATATAGGAGTTTACTGACATCAACAAGTACTAAATGGCCAAATTAGACAAAACTTAGAAGATAAATTGCTAGACAGCACTGAAAGTTTGTATATACTGATGAACTCCCTCCATATACAGTGGAGATATAAATCCACAGAATAAACGTACTTTTTTTTACATACTTTTGAGTGTCTTGTCTGTGTCATATTCATTAATACATCTTGACTAAAACTCTTTATGTGTCCCAGAGGAGCTTCAAGTAATTACAATAAAGACAGTTAACCTAATGCAAAAATAATTCTTTCTTCCTCCCCCCAAATCCTGAACTTGCAGTTATTTTCATATAATTGGACCTTGTACTTGCAGAAAATTCAGTAGGACTCACTGTAAGATTGCTCTGTGAATCTTTTTGTTCTCTGTTCCTCATAAAATGCAGTGGTGTCACAGAGAGGGCAGTGTGTCTTCAGAGCTGTGCCACTCATGAGTTTAAAGATCATTAGGATTGTAGTGAGAGTTTTATCCTGTAGCAAAGGGAAGAATCCAGAATTGCATCAATTTCTGCTACACTTCTGGGCTTGAAAAAACTGTCCTCGTTACATGTTATATCCATAAGATTTGTTTTAGAATATGTTCGAAGCGTCCTGAAAACATGCTCATCTTAGTCTCCTCTATAGCCAGAGTCATAGCTATTAAGTATTAAATTGTGAATCTCTTACCCATAGAGAAGATCTCTGTGCTTTGCCTTGCTTTCCTGTAGGAGTCAAGTGTTAGTGGACTGGCATTTTGCCCATTACACAGGTGACATTGCCATGCAAGTATTCAGAGATAGGAATGAGAAGTTCATAAATCCTATCTTAAAGGAACTTAGCTATAAACTATTACTTCTGTTAAAATATTTCAAAATCATTCCTATTTAAGGTATTCTATGTTCCATATAATATCATGGTTTCAGTCCACTTACAAAAAACAACAGTTGATTAATTAAAAGATTAACATTTTTTTAAACTAGGGTATGTTTGGTTTCTGCTGTTTTGGAGCTGCTAGAAGATGAGAAGCAAAAATTAAGGGTTACTAAGTTTGCTGCAGATGCCCTAAAAAGCCAGGGGTGAAATGAAATTCCTGTGTACGTTCTGGACTCTGCGTATAGAAAAATGTCCCTGATGCCAGGCAACAGTATTTTCCATGTGTGTGTCATTCTTTACTGCTGTGCACTGTGCCAGCACTGCCAATTCAATGTGGTACACGGGGGTGAAGTGTGTGCAAACTGCTGCCCAAGGAGGGGCAATGGCCTCAGCACCGTCCCCCTGTGCAAAGCACGCTGTGCTTGTGAAACGTTTTGTCCTGAGACAAACTTTCCGCATGCATCACAGTTCCCCTCACGAAGCAGTTCGCCGAGCTTATACTCACATTTTTCACTCATGCTGTATTTGATTTACATCAGCTGAAGGAAATGGTAATGTGCAGCAGTGACTCTGGAATTTAAACAGCAACCCACAAGGGATCTCCATGCTGAAGGCCAGCTTCCAAATAGGGGAGAAGAGAAGCAGCCGTAGTAGCCTGGGAAGCCATCCTCAGCACAGCAAGGGACAAAATAGTTGGGAGTACATGAGCTTTTTGGAATTTGTTCAGAAGGGTAACTGTGGTAATGCTTCAGTCTGAGTGAGGGAATGAAGTACAAATACTGTGATAGCAGAAAGAAGCACTCTTGTGTGTTAACTGTCTAGGGCTGCCTCAACAACAGAAGCGCAGCTATTTTTTAGTTCTATTTTTCAGCAGGTAATAGTGCACTTACTCCAAATCCAAATGTGTATCCAGACTCTGCCAATACTAATCTGTTGGGTTCACAGTTTTATCAGGAAGATTCATAAGAAGAACATTAATAAGAAGATTAGTGGGGCTCAGTGCCAGGTCTGTTTGAAATTCTGCCAGAACAGTTTTTCTCAACAGAACTAAATTCACCAGTATTTAGACCTCACATTCTGCAAATTCTTATTCAAAGGCTTAGGAAGAGCTTTTAATATACACTTACTATAGGCCCAAGAAAGTAGAGGTTCAAAAGATTCTACTAGCTGGTAGATTCAATTTTGCTTAGCTGTTGCAGATTTTTGAGGCTTCTGATTTCCATGAACAGCAGTAGCTGTGTATCAGCCAGACATGTAGAGAAGCAGTGGCCTACAGGCCAAAGGAGTATGGAGTCAAACCAGCAAGGGCAGCTCTGACAGAGTAGAGGTGTATAAAGTGGTTCACTTTTCTACTGGGCCAATTCTTTGTAAATTCTGTAAATTTGTGTCTTTCTCAGCTACATTATAGACAAGGTTTAGGACCTTTCATTAGCATGAAGATAAAGCTGGCTTTTAGTAACAAACAAGGAAAATGGAGTCAATGTCTTATAAACTGAAATACCATGAGAAAAGCCCATGGATGTGGGCTTTCCATGAAGGAAAATAATTTGTAGGCTGCTTTCCCTACTCTTTGGGAAAGAGCTATGAATATCCTGGAATAGGTCAGGCAAGAATGGCTGTGAAGGAGACAGGATGCTTGTCCTGGGATGCTGTTAAGGTGAAGGTGGGGGTAATAGATTCTATTTTTCTTTTCAAATTGCCTAAAGGAAGTATCCTGTGTTCTGTTAGCAGAAGAGACTTGATTGCACTATATCTTAAATGTCTTGAACCGACTCTGATGTCTGAACAACAACTGAATTTGAGTTTCTTTAAGGTGGTATGGTGGTATATATGAGAGTATATTATTTATATCTCATTAGGCAAAAGCATCAACACTTTTCAGGTTCTAGACAACTTCCTGTGTGCCTTCATGCCTTTCCTCTACTACTACTGCCAAAATAAAGATATCACATGCAAATTGTAGTGGGAAAGATTCCTAGATTTCAAGTCACAAGTCTGAAATTAGGAGTGTAATGTTAAAATTGAGTCATAGTGATTCAGCTACTGTGTGATCAGTGAAAGATTAGTAGGAGTGCTACTAAATTACACCATTAGCAACCTCTCTGGGTAATCTGTTCCAGTGCACAGTCACCCTCACAGTGAAGACATTTTTCCTCATGTTCAGGTGGAGCTTCCTGTGCATCAGTTTCTGCCCATGGCCTCTTGTCCTATTGCTTGGCACCACCAAGAAGAGCCTGGTCCATCCTCTTGGCACCCATCCCTTCAGATACTTGGATATGTCAATGAGGTCCCCTCTCAGTCATCTCTTCTCGAGGCTGAACAAGGCCCAGCTCCCTCAGCCTGTCCTTATAAGAGAGACACTTCAATCCCTTGATCATCCTTGTGACCCTCCACTGGACCTCTCCAGGAGCTCCATGATTCTCTTGTAGTGGGGAGCCCAGATCTGGACACAGCACTGCAGATGTGGCCTCACTAGGGCTGAGTAGAGGAGCAGGGTCACCTCCATCGACCTTCTAGCAATGCTCTTCCTAATGCACACCACGATACTGTTGGCCCTCTTGGCTGCAAGGGCACTGCTGGCTCATGGACAGTTTGTTGACCACCAAGACCCCCAGGTCCTTCTCTGCAAAGTTACTTTCCAGCGGGCCAGATCCCAGCCTGTACTGGTTACAGTAATTATGGCATTCCATGAAATATTTTCCTTACATCTCCTTCATGTAAGTTGGGAGTACGCTCGTGGCAATTCTCTTCCGAAAAACCAAGCCTAGAAACAACTTCCCATGACTTCCTGCAAGCCTATTTTCAATCTAAATATCTTTAACTAACATAGCCTAAAAATGCCATGTGTCTTTAATTAGGTTTGCATTTCTCTCGGAGACTGGGAGCAAGGGCAGAGAGAACATAATGCAATAGAAACCCTGGGAAAATTAGATCTGAAAATGAGATAAAGAAAACAGATTCTGAACAAAGGACTGAGACAGGGAGAAAATTTATTTTGGGAACATCACCTAAGCATTCTTCTGACTGCTTTGTGTATCTGAGAGATTTCAAGAAAGGAGGAGATTTTATTTAGTCCATGAAATGACAGTGACCATAGACTTCCTTTTAGCAAAGGAAACATGCCTTCTACATTTTAATTTCAAATTACTATTACAGGAGATAAAAAATGTGGGTTTAAACTGAAGCAAAACATTTTAAGAAATTACACACACACATGTCTGAGTTTATACAGTTCATGTGTCCACAGCACAAAACCCTTGGGATGTCAGCTTCCTTCTGCTGCTGTAGGAAACCAGTACTTCTATAACTTTCAGGAAGAGTTAAAAATAATATCACTAAATGTATTTCCAAATGTGAGTATCAGCAGGGAAGGTCGTTTGCTGCACTAACTGTTGTCAGGGAGGCTCTGTACAGACAATGTGTTTCTGAGGTCTAGTTGTGGCTCTTGATGGTTACAAGTGTATCACTGTGGCAAGGCTGCTTTCCAAATCTTGCAGCTGAGAAAATGCTGGGAATAACACAGTAACCTTCACTGAAGTACACAGGATCAATGTTGGTTTAATATCTGAAGTCGAAAGAGAATCATGGTTCATGGATTTTCAAGGCTCAAACCCCAAAAGCAAGTACCTTTCAAGTGGCTGTAGAAAGATCTCCAACACTCTGGGGACCCCTCTGATTGCGTGTCGGATGTCCAATGCCAGGCTGAGGTATGAGTGTAAATTGCCACACGTCTCGCAAATAGACCTGCCAGTGCAAGAGCAGATGGCATTGCGTGATGTCTTTCTTACATGGATTGTGAAAGAGAGATTCTTATGCCCAATGACACTGATCAACAGGGTAACACAACAGGTACTATGATCTTTGGATTTGTGGATTTGTGTCTAGGCTTTAAGAAAATTTATGTCCTATTCCACACTAACAAACAAGTATCATTAGTCTTCTTCAAAACAACAAAAAATATGAGTACAAAAAACCCCCATGAATATATTTTTAAGAAGTACTAATATCACAGATACAAAATTCCAAAGCAGATATGCTGATTACAGTAGTGAGTGACCCGTGTCCTTTTTTCACAAAACCTTTAGTGCATGCAAGCAGAGGAGCACAGAGGTGCTGTATGAGAGGGGGACCATGGCCTATGCATTGAAGTCCAGCAGGCCACACTGAACAGTGCAGCAATCTGCACCACTGCAGAGGGAAGGAGGAACTGTGAATTACTCCATCCTGACTGCTGCCATTCTGCTCTCTTCATCACCTACAAAATAGGAAGGAGTAGAGTTGCAACCCAGACCTGACCTTGGCTTATGTCTCTAAGAAAACATTAAGATAAGAGAAGTAAAACTAAAAAAGAAATCACACAAACAAACCAACAACCAAGAAAAAAGAACAACCAAACCCGACCAACAAACAAACAAAAAAAAAACAAAGTCTACCTAACCCATAAACAGCCCAACATGTTGAATCTGCATAGTTTAGCTTCTGCTCAGGGTCTCTCCAGTATAGGATTGTAGTTGCAGAAGCTGCATAAAGGCAAGAACTTGTGAGGTCTGGGAGTAGAACAAGAGGGAGTGTGGACATGCAGGGAGCAGAGGGAAAAATCACTAGTAGATGCAGGACCAGAAGAACAGCAGCTGACAGAGGCCAAGGGTTGAGGTGCCTTGTCACAGAAGAGCTATGTAAAGAATCTTGCCCAGCACCTGTCCATAGTGTCCCAGGCTTTGTTGTTCTGTAATAATATCTAAAGCTGCCAAAATATATTAGGGAAAAAAAAAGAGGAAAAATGTAAAAAACAGAAAAACAAACAAAAGGAAAAAGAAGAAAAAATAGAACAAGAAAAGAGAAGCAAAAATAAAAAAGAGAAAAGAGAAAAAAACAATGATAATGATGGCATCCATTTGGAAAGAGTCATTTAGGAAAGGTTCAACTCTGTCACAGAGGAAGGAAAGAAATAGCCATTATGATAAAATAATTTGTTTTTTTTTCTGATAACTAAATAATTTAAAAGTGCATGCAAATGTAAACCGAGTTATATTTAAAATGGTGATAATGGCCTACAATCAGCTTTGAGCCTGCAACAAAACATGTTAAATACTCTTAAGTTATGGCTTCCTTTCAGTACATTTGAATGTATAGAAGCATTCCAGGGAATTACCCCTGCAGCTGATAATAACTGCAGAATGGAGAACTGTGCTTCTTTGCTCCACATCCAGCGTGTGGCTCTCCCACCTCATCCAAAATCAAAGGAGTTTTGTTTCTTTCTACTGTGTTGTTTCCCCTTCTGCTCTCTCTAGACTGAATTTTGAGCAGGGCAATACATAGGAAACAAGGTGTCACTGCCCCCCTGGCCTACAAAATTAAACAGGTGGCAGCTGACACCTTAGAAATGTATTTTCTTGCAGTTGCTGTGGTCAGAATGTAGCTTTTACAGTGAGAAGAGGTAATTTGGCACTACTGCTAGTACTGCAAATGTTCCCATATGCATGGAATGCTCCAGAGCTTCATGAAAATCTCCAGGATGTTTCTCCTTTCTCATTTTTCATTTCCAGCTAACACCCTACAGCAACACTAAGTTCAGACTTGTTAGTATTCCAGAAGCAGAGAAAGATACTTTTATTTGATATAAGAAATAGAAAGTACTTCCTATTTACATTTTCCTAAGAGCACAAATACTTAGACAGATTTTCACAGGAAAGTAGCTGTTGTCATATAGTTCAGACCACTGCCCCGTTCAAGTCCAATCAGATTGTGGCCACTCCTGACACTTTCAGAAGAAGATGTAAGAAACCCTACTTAGAATTCTCACCCAAGATTTTTTTCACCCCAGTAATATGGCAGTGAATTTCTCCACACTTTTCTTGTAACCTGTAGCTCATTTTGGACATGAAATAGTGCTGGGTCAGAATTTAGATATATGGATTCCCCTACATATGAAAATCCCACTGGGGTGGGATTTTACAGGCCACATGATTCACATACTGGCAAAATGACATTCATAAGTATTCGGACTTACAAAACTGCTGAGCTCACGAAACTCCCATTGTAGTCTGAAAGAAATACAGATATAACATCATTATTTGAGATTATCAACAGTAAATACTCCTATCTTTTTGCTGCCAAAAATTACTGTTTTAAAGTAACTGGAGGTTTTGTTTAGCAGAATAGTAATATCAGTTTATCTGCTAGATGGTTGTGGATGATCTGTTTTCTCTGCATATAATGGTATTACTTATATCTACTGATGCTTTTTGCAAGTTTATTCAGCACTGTGTTTTTCAAAGGGTGGGTTAGATATTAGCTAATGTGTAGTTCTCTCTTCTGAGGCTGGCATGGAATAAGTCCTTATTTTAGAAAAGAAGGAACTGAGACTATCTGAAAATAAATAAACATTTTTTCATTCTTTAGTAATGCCTGGAAGTTGCTAAATCATATTTTTAGGTTTAGTCTGTGGCTGCCTCTTTTTGAGCTATTTGAGAGCACTGTTTCTATGTGCTTTTATTTTTTGTGATTTGACATGAACACAGTAATTACACAATTGAGTGTTAACAGACTCAGAGGTGTTAAGAGGTGGTCTCAGAATTAGTTTCCCAGTTCAGTGCTGTCATGGGTTTTAGCCAGTGGTCTTGGACACAGCTCTGAATTAGCACAGAGTACATTGTTAGTTCTATTCTGCCAATTCTGGATGTTCTAAGCTAATTCTTTTAACTTCTCTAGCTCCAGTAATATAGGAGAGAGAATATAGGAGAGAGAATATAAGAATATAAGAGAATTAATTCTTTTGAATTCTTAACTTTAGGAGTTAGATTTCAGATAGAGATGATGTGATACTACTTATGTCTTGGCAATCTCTTTTTCTCCATGCTCCCATTCTTGAAATGTTTGGCATAGTTATAGCTTTCTTACTTGGGGTGATTTATTTACTCTGTAAATTATACTACTGTAAGACTTCTGAATATCTTTCGACTGTTTATAGGAACATTTGAACATGTGGGAGAATACTTAATGTAAGATACTAGTTGTACATACAAACAAGACCAGAAAAAGGTGGAACATATACACAAAGAATTATCTTTGCTGAAATCCTCGTGTCACTGAATTAAGTAATAGAATGCACACCTATTTTAATAGAGCAAGGGAAAAAAAAATAGACCTGGAAAAAAAAATCTCTTTTCCCTTTTTCCCTCTTTTATCATTACCAGAATTAATGCATCGGAATTGTATTTTTAGATATGTGCACATTATTTCCAAACACATTCAGTCTAGATTTAAACACTCTTGAAAGTCCAGAGGTGTTCCTGGAGGTGTGAAGCAGAGCAGGAGCTGCCTTAGGACTATGTACATAAACACTCTGAACATGACTTAGCCTGTTTAAAATTCAACTTCTTGAAGCAAATAAATTTGTTTTGCTGTAGAAGTTCAAGGTAGCTCAGCCAATAGATGTGGTCAGCAGTGTCTGACCACAGTGAATAGTGATCTGGTGGACATGGTGCAGTCTCACTGGTCAGCAAACTGCACAGGGCTTGGGGTGTGTGAGGTACCTTTGCAAAGATCCACAAAGGAACACGTAATGTATAGGAGGCTTTATAACTGTGATGGAAGTTGGGGAATATCCATTCAGTCATGAGTGTTGTTGATGAGTTTTAACATCTTCCAAAATGTCTTCCAGTCTGCAGAGCTTTCAGACGCTCTGGGAGATGACAGGCAGCTCATATGGGCCTCTCAGACAGAATTTATATAGTCTGTGGTATTCCAGCGTGCTTTTTGGTAATGATACTCTGTTATTATTAAAAAACTGCTATTAGCATTCTCTTGAGAGGTGAGCATATTCCCTTGGTTATCTTTAAATCCCTGACAGGAAGTGCCTCAACTGCAGTTGAGCACAGTGCAGCCCATTTGTTAACAGTTTATAGGGTTGTCACAACGTACAGAGGAGAGCTGTAAACTTTTCCTAGCGGATCATTTGTGCCTTCTCTCCTAGTAATTCTAGGAATAGTCTGCCCACTTCATGCTAGACAATATTAATTTTCTATTTGCTGAAGAATTGGCCATACCAAGCAGCACACAGAAAACTAGCAGAAAGACAAATATTTCTTCTTGCAGTAGAAATTGCATATAGTTATCATGAAAAAGTCAGTAAGGTGGTGTAAACTGTTGTTATATTTGCGTGTTGTCATCTGCAAAGACAAAAAGACCTTGTCTTTATTTGGAAATTTGCAGACACTGAGGTAGAGGAAACTTCCCGTTTTTTAAGAGACAGCCAACAGGTGCTTTTCTCAATCCTGGGGTAATCTCTGCTCACACGACTTTTTGTCCCTTATTCTTGTGAGTTTACCTTGTGCAGGAACGCCAGGAGCTGCCCCTGTGGTTTCCAGATGAGAGAGTGCCTTAGATTTTAAATGGTCTGCAGTGTTGCAACGTGGGCTGTGACACAAAGTCAAGTTTTTAAGAGCAACACCCCAAGGTGTGAAACTCATTGTCAGCAAGACAGGAGTTCTCAGTTCAAAATATATATATGAAGTAAAAATTTTTAAAAAGGAGTAAAAATCACTTGCATGAAAGCTAATTTAAAATCCCCTTTTAAAACTGATCACCTTTAATCTGTTCAGAAATACAGGAACAGTTCATAGCTCTCACTGAGAACTCAGCGACAGGCTCTCCTTAGTGGAAAAAACAGATTTGGGATCTTGTAGCATCAAATCCTAACTTTTCACCCCACTAAGTGATCTGTGAAAATACTTTCTGTAATCTAAAATAAGACAGGCAGACCGGAAGTACAAAGCTGCTGTTTTTCTGTGGGAAACTAAATGCAGATTCAGAGTTCCTTGAGTCAGATATTTTGCATTGTTTATTTGGAAGGACCTGGATTTCTGTTGTTTTGTCTATGTAAGTCATACAAGAAGAAAATTCTTCAGAATGTAGTAGCTACATGGAGAAAAATCCCTTTTCCTTGCTCTGTTTCACTTGGCTATCACTGGCTGTGTAACTGGTGCATGCCGAGATGGACTGTCCTGTCCCTGAGGAAAGCCTTGGGGGAAGAGCTGCTAGAGATATTAAAATTTTGGTTTGTTTCTGTTTTCCTTTATCTATTGACAAAAATATTATGCTTGTATCTCTCTTAGGCTAATCTATTAAAGAAGTTTCACCAGGGTTTGTTGTTGTGCTGACATGCTCTGCCCCTGTGAAAGAGTATATATATCTCAGTACTGAATTATTTCTGAGGTTTTACTTGCTAATTTTTTCCCTACAATGTTAAAGACTAGTTCAGGAAGCTATTCTGTCTTGACACCACTGTGCATCAGTGGTTGCAGGTTGTTTCTTATTTTGGGGGAGAAAATGAAAGGTGGGAAAGTGGGACATCTGTTAAAATTCCTAGAAAAGTATGTCTTGGTTGGTACAGCACTGAGGGCCCTTGAAGATCACTCAGCAGTTATACTGCTGGGTGTCAAGCTGAGGAAATGTTGAGGAGGTCACACTGCTAGGAACTGTAGGAAATGTATATGAAGAGTAGGGATCAGCCCATGTATTGGTACAGTCTTCACTTTGTCATGGTGTAGCTTCTGAATTGTTAACAGTCAAAACTGCCCTCCACCTTCTATCTTCCTCACTGTATTGTGTACAGCTAAGCTACACCCTCTCTAGTGATTTTTTGATTCTTGCTGTTGTACATTGCTAGGAAATTTTCTTGAGCTGCCACATCCTAAGATGAAAAATTATTCTTCCCACTCTCCAGCCCTACTGTATCCTTTCTGACATGGAATATTTTATGTAAAAACCAAACCATTTTCAATTACTTTTCATAGCATATCTCATAAATGGGTGGTTATATACTGCTGTGGCTCTTTTCTGTATATATACATTTAACTTACCTTCAGTGTTATGAGGGCAGGAGCAAGACCTCATCATGTGATGCTTATCTTGTACTGCACCTTTTTGTCTGATTTTTGCAGAACAATGCTAGTGTACAGTTAGTGCACAGTTATCCAAAATATTGTAATTACTTTGTCTGTCATCTCTCAATGATAATGGCAGTCTCTGCATTAAACAGAATTGCTGTTGTTAGTATGTTTCCTGTTATTTAAATGCATGATTTTATGACCCCAATAGCCAAATAATGATTAAACTCAGAAAAGTTTGATTCAAGAAATTCTAGAATCTCATGACATTATGCTGAAAAAAACCAGAGAATGTTTTGTATATATACATATACCTCATGTAAATTACATACACCTCATGTAAATTTTAAAATGTTATTTCATTCAATTTAAAAATTGTAAATTCATAAAAGCTTGATAAGACAAGCAAGAACTGGGAGCTCAGTACAGGGAACAGTTGACTTGTTTCAGTAACAAGCCATCTGCTTAATCTGATATGATGATTTAGTGTCATGATGGCTAGGGCCATAGGAGTATCCTTTAATAAATATTGTCCTGATATATGTCCATTCCCTCCCTGCCACATCTTGAAATCTTTCACAAAACTCTTGCAGGTAACTTGAGAATAACCTGAGAGCAGGACTTGTAATGCAAGAACACGAGTGAATCACAGTGATCAGCAAGTGTGACTATCCCAGTGATCACTGTTATGATCTTGTGACCAGCAGGGGGGAGAAGCTTGACTTAAACATAGAAACTGAGACAAACATTTTCTTACCTTCTAGAAAGCAGAGCCTGCTGTTCCTATTATGATGTCTTCCTTATTGTGACAAATGTCCTGAGATTACACAGAGAGCACAAACATTTATTTTGGGTAAAATAAAAACCTTAAGAGTCCAGATTTTTGTTGTCTCTTTCCAGCTCCACCTCTGATGTCTGTCTATTATCGGACATCTCAGCCTCCATGGCTGAAGCAGATGTAATCTTTACACAGCTCAGAGCAATGAGTCACATCTTGGTTCTGTCCCATAAAGCACATAGAGTTCATCATGAAATACAGAGTTATTTCCAGACAGGGCCCCTCTCTGAAAAATGTTAACAGGTGGAAGCCCTAGTAGATAACTTAACGTCTGCTCTTCGAGAGAGGGTTATTTTTACCACCAGCCTGAGTTTGGTGAGTGCAAGTGTGCCATGCAATGATATACAGAAAGCATTTATAGCTGGAGTGGTCTGGACCTGTCCCTCCTCATTTTTAAAGCAGAAGAGGCAAACAGTCTGATAATGTGTAGGCATTTGTGTATTCGTAACACCCACATGAGGACATTATTTGATTTCTAGGCACAGAATTAATTTGATCACTTAGGCAGAGAACTGGATTGGGAATAAAGAGAACTAAATACCAAGTTCCATAGGTGCTTTGATTAAAAGAATTGTACAGAAATATTTTGAATGAAAATGCAGCTTATCTTTGTAGGGTTACTGTTGACAATAAGTTTACAGCCATGTGAACATGTCTAGAATTTCATATGCTTATATATAAGAAATCATCTAAGGAAAAAAGTATTTTTCTGCCTCCATCACTTTTTTGCTTGAGGAAAGATTATTAACTTGTAGCTTTTCAGAAAATTTTTTTTCCTAGTGTCTAGCTTTGGTTTTTTTACACTTGGAGAAACATACTTGCACATGACACTGAATAACTTTTTTGAAGAAAGTTGAGCTGGTGATTGGATGCAATAGTCTTATCTGATGACTGCTTAGCTGAGGAAGAAGGAGACTTGATTGCTTGTGGAATTCCCGCTGTCTCAGCCCGAGTGGATGGGCAGTGACCTGCATCTGCCCCCAGCCTGGCAGCTCTGCTCATGACTCATCACAGGGACTTCAGTGCCTTTGACACCACTGCCTGCTGAAGTACGTGAGGCCCACCAGCGTCCCCTGTGTGTCTAGGATAGCAATGCCTTATAAAAGCATGATGCATTCCTAACGTGTCCCTGAGAGAAAGAAGTCCAACTTTATCTGGGTCAAGTTCTATGGAGAAGGACTGTAGAAAAGAAAGCCCATGACAACAATGTAAAATGGTAAGTATGGTATAAACAGAGTTTAGGTTTAGGAATGAGGAATTCAGTGGTAAATCACATGAACTCTCCTTCCCACTTACTGAATACATTACGTGTTTTTAGAAAATTCTGCATTAGTAATACTATAAAAATCTGCTTTTATTGGATTATGGATTGTATTGTGTATCCACAATTAAAAAAGGGAGGTTGTGCTCCCCACATGCTTTTCTATCTGAGCCACTACTATCTCTTATTGTAAGAGAACTGCTCTGTATATTTTCATTGCTTTGTCTTTTCTAAAACCTCAGTATGCCAGAATGCCAAATAGAGTCATGTTTTTGATGAGTATCTTTTCTCTAGAAACTGGGCTGAGAGCCACAGACTTGCTTCCAGTGAACCACCAAAGCTTCTTTTAATTTGATGACCTAAGTTGCTGTTGAATTTGGATAAACTCAGACAAGTTTATATGTGAAAGTGTCTGTCTTTCATTGCTAATCCTTTGAACTATTCAGTCCTCTTAAATCCTCTTTTTTTTTAGGCTTAAAAAGGTTATGTCTCCATCCAGACACTTTCAGTGTTCTGTTTTAAGGTCTTAAAAACTCATTTCAAGGCTTTTCCTGTATTTAAGACAATACTGAAAACTGCAAAGAAATTTTTTAAGTAAAGATTTTTGCAACATCAGCCAGCAGACAGTAGTCTTTTTTTACTGAGGTATAGATGTACTTAATTAACTAAAGTACATTGTTCACATATTTTAATATCACCTTTTCTAGGAAAAGACATGAAACATATTCAGGTTATACAATGTCTTGCTTAAAAAAATTCTTCATCAATAAAACATCACAAAATCTCCTTTCAAGAAAGAAGTCAGCAAATCATTTCATGATTTTCAAGGTAACATGACTAGAGTTTGGAACACGGGACAATAGCAATGAAATGGAATAATGTGCCTGAGTTCAGAATAGTCAGTGCTTCATATCAGTAGGCTTTGAGACAGAGATAGAAGAAAGTTTTGTGTCATGGACTCTTAGATGTTGAGTGCACTTTGACACTGCAGTCTTTTTCCCAAACCTGGACACTTGGAGGGGTCACTATTTCTAATACTATCACACTGGAGAGAAGTGAGAGTTTTCTGAATCAAGCTACTTCAAGCTATAAAATGTCTAAACTTCTCAAAAATTACTTCTCTCTTTACTTTTTTCTTTCTATTTTCAGTTCTTATTTAGTATCGGTTTGAAACCAAGACCTTTGATGATTTTAACAGCCAAAAAAGTGTAAATAGAGAAAGTGTAAGTATGGTTATTAAATCTGTGAAGTTCTACAGAGCTTCAGTGATACTTACTCTCTTCTGACAAAAGTGTCCCCATCTTTATCTTAAAGCTTGTGGAATCAAGATGGCGATCATTAACTCTGGTAAATTTTAAGAAAGATAGACAGTGACATAAAAGGGATTTTTTTCCTTTTTTTTCTTTTTTTTTTTTTGTTTTGTTTTGGTTAAAATCAAGAACATTGCAGAACATATGTTTCCATTAAGTTCTCAACAGCAGAAATTGCCATCTTTTACTGAGCAAATTGCAACTTTCAACTTCTCATGGAAATTGCTCCTCTTTTAAGGTCACAAAGATTCAAATGTAATCAGTCATCCTGGAAATGGGATCTGAGAATCTGAAATTGTCTGAACTTGTCAGCATAAGGAACTCTGTGCTTGCTTAGTGTGAAATAAAAATGTTCACAGCTACTATGAACAGTAGGAGATGGAAGTTACTTAATTTTTTCTGAACTTCAGAAAGTGTTTTAAGACACTCATATAAGTGCTGTACTCTGGTAAGGTGGCATAGTGGTAGCATCTACTATCCTAATCTGATACTAAATTCCTAAGTAAACACATTCCTATACCTTACCAGATATGAAAAAGGTATCAGGAAATGCCATACTTAAAAATAGAGAGGCAATTCAGCCTTCAACAGAGTCAGCCTGCATTTGTCTCTGGTGGAAATCAAGGATTTAAAGAAATTACCCTTAACCTTTTGGATTCCAGATAGAACTGCACTTAACATGGACTTGCTTTTGTTTTAAATCCCTTCTCTGACAACTGCCCCTCTAATTACAGAATGCAAAATCTGATGCTTTCAGGTCCAAAAGCTACAGTATGCTTTACATCCTGAAACAATCCTCTGTGCTAGCTATCAACTCTGTCGTGGAGATGGTTGCTAAAACTCTTGACACTTTCCTCACTGTGAAACACAGTATTTTAAATAAAATAGTTCAGCTTAAGGCTTGCTAACAGATGCAAACAAATGAGAAGCAGAGCCTGACCTCCCTAGTGTGCTTTTTTCTTTTACTAAGGCTGTGCCTTACACCACAAGCTTTAGTAAAATGCTTCCATGTATCACAAAGCCTCCCTTGTAGAGATGAAGAGGGAATGCCCTCGTTTCCATGCCCCCCGGGGGGCTCCCCAAAACACCCCGTGTTGCCCTGTGTCGCTGGTGCCCTGGGAGCAGCCCGACTAAGCAGAACATCGGATTCGTTCCAGGCACTTCTGGCTGCCAGCACATTGTAGAACTAACTTGCAAGGAATGTTCCCCTTGGCAGGCAGCCTCCTCCTGGCACCAGTGCCAAATGATATCAACCATAATTGTTGCTATTTATGATATTTCTTGTTGCTTTTATGAATCACTGCTAAGAAAGCCAGGTTATTCCAAATCTTTGAACAAGTCGTACAGCAAGAAGCCTGATAATAGGTAGAGGACAGTATGAATTATTTTGAATTGATTCTACAGTTTTTTGAGCTGAGAGATAAAAGCATATTCTGCTTAAGGTGGGAGCTTCAAATCAAAAAACTGCTGAGTCTTAAGCCTCCAACCTTGGCACTGTCTTGCTGTGTGCCCTGGAGTTTCTTGAAAGTCTCTCTTTGTTTTCTTTTACTTAGACTATTTGCTATTTTCTTTTAATTTTCTTTTTTTCAGCTGATTTGAAACTAATGTAAGCAAGCAGGCCCACATGCAAATAAATATTCCAGTATTGAGAATAATATCATCTGTATGTAATGGCTCTGACTGTGTGTAAGACTCTGAGCTTCTTTGTGTGTGGATGAAATACATAGATAAAAATGGTAATTCTAGTTTGGACCGAAAGTAACACGCAATTAAAAATATAACAACAACTCTATCCTATTTTTCTTTTCCCAAATAAGCAAAATGCAACTATATGTGACATTTCTGAGGTGAATGGTGCTGTAAGTGCCCAGCAGATCTGATCCAGGTTTGCGCTTCCAGAAACCCTGAGCATGCTCATTGTCAGAGGCATTCTGGAAAATGTTGAGTAAAACAGCTATGCATGCACAGTAGTTCTGGCATGTCCTAAAAGCAGGTGACTTTACTGTGCAAGTACAGTGTCATATGAGTGCAGGCAGCTTTTATCAGGAAATCCCAAGCAGAAATATATTTGTCCTTTTCTGTGTGTCACTCCTAAAGCAGACCAAAAAATCCATCTTCTGTAAAAGAGAGAACATTGTATGCAAGGTGCTCCTGGGCCAGAGTAGGGGGTTTGGAGGCCCACTGTAACAACATAGGAAAATATGTCTACTCTTTGATGCTGTAGAATAACCTTCTGTAGCACACATTGGCTAGTAGAGACTTCTGTGGTAGTACTTGAAGGATGCTTTAAAATCAAAACAAAAAGGTTCGTGTTTTTCTCTACTCGTGAATGACTGTGGAATAAAATACTGTAGACCTCTTCTTCTTTCCAGTGTGTTTAATGCCTCTGCAATGATGTTATATGAATAATATTGCTCTTTTAAACTTCCATATGGTTGCTGAGTGCCAATAATACTCATGTCAGAGTTTGAGTTTTGCACTGCTTTTAGCTACTACTATACATATAATCCTAAATGCATTACTACATATTTCAGTTTGCAAATGAGAAGCACCTATCAAACATCACTGTTTATGATGGCAAACTTATGAAATACACTATTCAAGCAAAATATAATGCTGTTTTAAAGTTCAGGATATATATAAACACAAGAGGGCAAATTCTAACGTTAGCATATAGTGCTACTGCCTATATCCCCAAATATGTGCATTTTCATCAGGTCACCCTAAGCTGAGGGCAATGGAAATGGGTTGTGAGTCAGTGTGACAGACAGACCACAGATATGAAGCATCTGGAGACCCAAGCCAGGCACCACAGCTACGTTATGGTGTCAGAGATCATGAAGCTTGTGCGGAAATAGAAGGGCTGGTGGCTTGGAAACAAGAGGCAGAAGGTTTGAGCTGATTAGGGATGCCCTGCCAATGGCAGTGCTTCCTCCTGCCTTCCCACTGCATCGTGTCAGAGCAGGCACAATGAGCTTTTGCTCGGTACAGGGCACAGAGAGAAGTGTTGAGGTGTACGCTGTGTAGGTGTCTCACTCGAAGGAAAGGATTGGTAATTTTTTCAGTGTCTCCAATAGAAGACTAAACTCTGGGAAAGCCACTAAGATGCTCTGAATGGGACAGCCAGCAACCTCTCTGTATCAGCATTAGAGAGTGCATCCTCACTCCTGGTGTCCAAAGCAGCAGTCTCGGGCTCACATTGCAGAAGATGTACAAGCTCAGTTTGCTGTCCTGACCCAATCACATAAATGCACCAAAATATCTTTCATATCTTGTTTACATTATTCCAAACTTCAGTTAGTGCAAGACTGATAACACAGTTTTACGGATAACAAATGAGATGCTTTATTATGATGCAGTTGCAGAGTCAAGAATCAAAGGACTTTTTGGTGTAATCCTGCCTGGAAATCATTGTGATACAACTGGGAAATCTTGATGTTTTGTAAACATGAACTACAGAAACAAGAACCAGTCCTTTAGGTTTGAGGCCATTCTGAATGAATAAATTTAGAGATACTGATATTTTAAATAGTAACCAACCACAAACTTGTTTTTAGTTGTTCAGTTCCTCTTTCTTTTTTTTAATCTTTGTAATTCTTAGAAAACAGAATGTAGCCAGGGGAAGGATGGCAGGGAAGTAGTGGTTCCTCTGGTCAGAACTACACTGAAATGTTTTTTTCTGTCCTTTCTAGTGAAGAAAAGGCTTTTCCAGGGCTTTTTTCCCTCCAAACTCATAGTAATTTTTCAATTAAATTACCATATATGTTAAATTGCACCAGTTGTCTGGCCCACCCAGGAACGTGAGTCTTCCATTTTTCCACTGTTAAAAGCTTAAGAACTAAAACTCTTCAGTATTTTAATTACTGCAGATCTATCAAGCTGCCAGCCATCTCGTTATGACTAGTTTGGGTTTTGTTGTTACTGTAAATATTTTGTCTTCAATTAGCTTTCCTCTGTCCTGGAGACATATTCAGCAGATCACAAGGCGTTGGCTGTGTGACATTGTGTGTAGACTGTTCAGGTGCATCTTTTTCTCTCCTAAAGAGAGTCTTTCTGCTGCTTTAGGCCCTGTGTGTTCTCTGCTGATGGCTGTGACAGTTGAACACACCAAGAAGGCAGCGGCCAGAGTGGTGATTTTGCTTTAATGGTGCATTTCTCAAAAGCCATCCAGATGCCATAGTGATGGACAGCTTTGAAATACATATTTAATCTCACAAACTTTCAATTAAGGAGCCTATCTGTTATGTCAGACCAAAAGATAAGTCTTAGAAATTAATTGTAGTAAAGCAAAAATTTTGATTTATTGGCCTTTCTCACTTCTGCCTCTCATATGTGTGGTGGTTCCTAGTGATCAGACTGTAACAGAACATAACATTCTTTTCTTTTTTATTATTTTGTTTTTTCTTGAACTATTCTGTTTTTTATAGAACTCTGACCATATCCATTTCGTAAAGTTTTTCACTAGTGTAATTTCTCTTTGCAGAGTACTTCACAATATCTGACCTGCAGTCAGTGAGGATGCAAAATCTGAAGATTATTGATGCCAAAGTGTTATAGGGTTAGAGTTGTAAAGAGAAATATGCAAGCTGGAGCACTGGTGAAAAGCAAACCGAAAAGGTCAAAATTGCTAAATAGTGTCTGCACAAAACTATTCTCTTGTACGTGGCTATTCTCAGCTTATTAGAAAATTACTGGCATCAGAAGTGCCACTCTCGTGTTAGTTATTGTTGCAGGCCACAGCATTGCTGCTTGTTTCCCTCTCCCAAGCAATTAAACAGAAGGAAAAAGAGAACAGGCAGGATACACACTAGCCTAAATCTCTTAGGTTTCTATTCAAAGCCGTATTCAGGATCCTTCTTTTGACAAGCACTGCTGCAGTTGGGTAGGTTTGCTGTGGTGGTGGGGAACTGGCATCATTCTGTTGCACCTGCTTGCCATAGATTGTAGCTTTTTCTAATCTAATGCCCTTGTAAACTGTGCTGGTGATGCTGCTGGGCTGTCAGGGACACTTCATAAAGAGCTTCTGCTGGACTCTCAAAAAATACGGTATAGCACACATGGCTTTATGATCATTAGTATCTAGAAGTTTCAGCAACCCACCTGTCTACATTTTGCTTTTTAGGAATGTATGTTTAAATAGACAAATTTTTAAATTAATGGTATCTTCTTTGCTTGCTTTTGATGATTTAGGAGCTTTCTGCACTTAAAAGTCTCAAACTGTAGTCTAGCAGGTAACAACAGCAGTTAAATACAGCATTTTTAGAGCACGGATTACGAGGCACAGAATTCCAGTCCAGAACATCTGGCTGATAAATTATAGAGCACACTAATCAGCATGTCAATGTGGAGGATTTACATGGTCGATGGCAAGTGCCAGCCAACTCTAAAGCAAATACATCACTATTTCTGTCCCTTCAACCAGAACACTATCTGTACAGTGATTTGCTTCTGCACCCAATAAGCTGAAATTTCCTAGTCATTTGGAGAAAGATTCAATCACCAATAAGGAAACTGATTCTGGAGTGAGAAATCTGAGTGCACTTGGTCATTGTAAGCTGAAATATTTCAAAATAAAGAAATGCATAGTTCAGGAAATACATTTTAATCATCTTCTTGATTAGAAGATACTATTTTTTACGTTTGTGAGATGGCACAATAACTCATTGTCTTCCAGATCCTCAGAATCGAGTTATGATGTGGTTATTGTCTGAGGAGATGCTTGGTGCTTTTGGAAGGATCTCTACTTCCATGTCATACAGGAACTCAAGCATCAGACAGCATATAAGTGTGTGTGGTGCTTGCACACAAGAGATGTGCCTGTACAAAGATGTCTAATTAAAGTACATGTATAAGGTCAGTAAATATGACTAACAAAAAACAACTAACACTGAAAGAGAGCTGCAGTTTGTTGGGTTTTTTAATTATTTTTGTTGTTCACCAATGGCTAATGATTTCTCACTGTGTCAGGTGCTAGTGCTGGCAAAAAAAGAATAGAGTTGCCCTTTAGTTGTTGGATGTTCTCAGAGTACTGGTGCAGCTTATGACCTGTAGGATATAATGTTTCAGTTCTGATTGTAGGAAAAAGGCGGGGTTCTAATAGTCAGCTCAGATTTTATATTTTGTCTGGGAATGGGCCATTGTGTTGTTCAGCCACTCAACAGTGTAATGCAAATTCTGGGTGACTGATGAGCAGTGCTAGCTCATCTAGCTAAGTTTACAATGACTTTATGCTGTGCTGGGGCTTTCTAGGCATCAGTAGAACTTTTTGTTGCTGCCTTGTGTACATGATGCTAGGCAGCAGCAGCCCCACATTTCAGATCTAAACCTACACTGACTGAAGCACAAGCAAGGAGTGGAAGTCTGAAACTTTCGCTACCTCCTTCAGTGATCAATTAGCTAAAATGGTTTTTCTGCTTGTTTTGTTATGTGGATCAATACTGGTGATAAGGCACAAGCTTGCAAGGAAATGACTAAGCCATATGGTGGCCAGTTGATTGCTGTGGTTAAAGATGGTACTGGCTGGAGGGGAATTTTTGGAAGTATAGCATGGTGCTGAGCCCATTGTGGCTGGGGCTTAAAAGTCAAGGGCAATATGTGTTAATCCACTGCAGGAAACAGAATGAAGGCATGTTCATGAGATATACTGTATTGCTAAAAAGGAATCATAATTGACATTTTGTTTGTATAACCTTGCCTTCGCTTGCCTTCATTTTGAAATCTTTCTGTCACAGTGAATGGTGGCTCCCAGTAAAATCCAATCCCTGTTGACTCACATAAATTTGTTTTAAATTTTCTGATTTTTTGCTTGTGCTGCCTTTAAGGCTGAATCCATAAGCAATAACTACACAGTGGCAGTGGAGGAGAGAAGATGAATGTACTTCAATAGACGAGAATGCTGGCCCTTATGAGAATTTTGTTATTTAGGGTATGAGTCACACCACATTGACACAATTATTTGTTCAGCTCGGTGGTTCAGCTGCTATTATGTCTGATTTTGAGTATGCATGCATTGCAATGTCTAATTTAGGGGAAAAAAACATTACACTCACTTACATATACAAAATTATTTATGAGGTAATGACACTATGAAGCCGGATTTGAGCTTCCAGGAACACTCTCTGACTTCAAAGACTACTAACATTTGCAAACGTAGTTAATAAACAATGATTTGGAAGCATAGATGGAGATGAGACAAAGGACCACTATGAAATTTACTTCAAATCAACATTCTACCTCTAAGTTTGTAACTAGACTCTCCTTAAAGCTACATCCATGAAATCAGTGTTGTGTGTCTCATAGGGATCTTCAGCAATCCCAAGGGATTGCTTCAGGGTTAGCTACAAAATATTCTTGCATTATTTACTAATGCCTCATTTGTAACCATCTGCCACTCCTCTTCCTTGAGTAAATATTGGCAAATGTTATTGCTGCAAAAACAACAGTCAGCTCTACATCATAGCTTTCTCAGATACTGGCACAATGGCTGTGCCAGGATTAGGCAAAGTGCTTATCTGGAAGCTGTAAAAAACATTTTGGGCTTTCTCACACAATGCTTGTCAGAGTAACCCTAAAGCTGTGCCATCTGATGATGGGAAAACCAGGACTGAGGTCAGGAAATCACAAAGATCTATCCCTCAGTTGTTTCAGTCGAGTCAGAGGAGTCGATCTGTTTTACCTTAGCTAAGAATAATCTTCTGGCTTGAAGGGAAGAGCAAGGGCAGACAACAGTTCTGTGAAATCCATTTGGGTTTTCATCTCTGGGAGAAGTTTGTGGAGGCTAATGATGCCTAGTGTTCTTGCTTTCTTCTGCAGCAGGAAAGACCCCTTCTTGCTTCTGCATGAGGAAAAACCCCTCATGTGTATATATATATATATTACTTTGGTGCTGTGACAAGCAGTTGTATCTAATTTCTCTGCTTTCAGCTTCTCTTTCATTGTAAAATTATGGAATCTTCTCTGACCTGATGCTGTATATAAATTATTCAAAGTGGCATCTTGGTATAAAACAGTAGACAGTGCTTTTTTCCTAGTTCTATGACTAGATCTGTTTTTTCAGAAATGGCTAGACTATATTTGCTGCATTCTTACTCAGTGATCTAAAATTATATCTTCATTGATTTGGCACTTACCAGCTTTCCCAAATAAGACATTACAAGATCCTTAACGGATGTACTTTTGTGGCTTATTAGTGGACTCGCTCCTGCTGTTTGCTTTCAAGGTAACCTTTCATGTTTGCTACATTTTCAGAATACTTTGATTAAGTGCCCAAAACCACCAAAGACATTCATCCTGCCCCATCTACTTGCAAAGGCTATTTCAGCCACTCTGTCATGAGCAAGTGAGGTTAATGTAAGAGGGTGATTTTTCTAAGTGATTTTTTCCCTCTACACTGGTTCTTAGTAAAATGCCCACCCAGTCCTGTGCAGTGCAGCATGGAGGTGCCCTGCTGGGTCTGGGCAATTTGGCTTGGTTGATGGAA
Organism: Lepidothrix coronata; assembly: GCF_001604755.1. Classification (NCBI taxonomy): domain Eukaryota; kingdom Metazoa; phylum Chordata; class Aves; order Passeriformes; family Pipridae; genus Lepidothrix; species Lepidothrix coronata. The sequence continues at coordinate 7,659,208 of NW_016690197.1, forward strand.
GCAGTACAGTTACATGAATGTGTGTGTCTTCACCTTAGCTAAAATTCTCAACCTCGTGTTTGGCTTGGACATTCTGAATGAGTGTCAGTGAAGGGAAATGCTGCCTAGCCAACAGGAGGAAAGAAATTACATTACTCTTTCATATTTTCATGTGTTATCCTGTTGAATTCTGGTGATTGGGTGTTGGGTCCTTCCAAGCTGGCTTTTCAATGAAGAAAAAAACAGTGATGTGAAAGTGTGCTACATCCTTCTTGCTACACACAGGCCTAGAAAATAGGCTTTTCTTCTAAGACTTAAAACGTGCTTCCACGTGAAAAAANCAGCAGTAATATTGCTGGGTAATATATAAATGCAATTTGTGGAAATTAGTTCTTTGGTAAAATTATTGGCTAATGTGAAAATTCTTAGAAAGAGGCAGACGATATTTAAAGATTGAGTTACAGACTGCTGGCTGACTACAGCTTCAAAAGTAGGGCTACTCACATGGTGTATGAAAAAAACATTTAAAACCATACTCTCCCAGATTTAGAATCATGTAGGATGAAAATTCACAGTAAATACTCATAATCCATATTCAAATATCAGAGCAGAGATTTGTGTCTGATTGTTCTGAACCCTTCCATTGTTACAGGAGTACTGAAAGTCTTGGCCTGCTTTCATTGCAGATAGAAAATAACACTAATTTTGGGAGCTTGAAAGATTCTGCATGACAGAATTAAGGTATGTTGGTCTAGTTCTGTGTTTTTCTTATTTTTGTGCAGCATGTGAAAATGAAATGCAATCTTAAAGCCACTCAGATTTATTTTCTGTTTTCTTAGGCTTCCCTGTGTATGATGTTTAAAATAATTGCACCACAAATACAGTTATACAGAGTTCAAGTATTCAATATTGTGCAATGTCTGTATCTGTTCTCTCCCCTTCCCCACCATCCTGTAAAATCATGGGCTTTCTTTTCTGTGATCCATGTTTGGTTTTTTGTGGGTTTTTTTTTTCATTTATTTCTTTGTTTTGTTTAAGGAAACACCTGAGTCATGATATTACTTCCTCTTTCCAACCATGAGAGATACAATTTTTCTTGTGAATGAAAACTTAAATCCCTTGACTCTGGGCTTTGAGCAAAACACCAGCTATGATTACAAGTTCTCATAGCTTTTGTTATTCCAAATGGCATTATTTCTAACTACAGACATTGTTAAATACTATTGGTGCTTCACAAAAAAAAACTATTTAGCTTGTTCTGCAGTACAGGATTTTTGTTGACTTCACTGCTTGTTTTAAATCAAGTCTTATCTGTGACCATGGGAGAGATGCTGAGGTGAAGGAAGACAAGAACATTGCAGGTTCAAAATGGGGACCGAATTTTAAAGTTATTTTCTATACTTGACACACAGCCCCAGGTGGGAAACATAATTCAGTTGCTTTAATAGCTGTGCCATGAGCTTTCCCAGTATGATAATAAGCATTTGGCAGCTTGGTGACACCCTCATAAAGTTATATTAGGAAGCATGCTAAGGCCTCTTTGTACACAGAGAACAGGAAAAGAAAAAGAACACATATTTGCTGCATATCATCTTCTGACATCAATATTTACCTGTTCTGTAAGAATGCAGGTTTGCATCATAGCCATTTCTCAAAGACGTCATTATTCTCCTTCTAGGTCCTCTGAGATCAGTGTCAGCTGAAGGAAAAGATAGCTTTCACAGTCAGAGGTTGCTTTCATTGTTGGTAAAAGGCTTGTGGTCCCTACATGGGGATAAACAGTTATGAAAATCTAAATTCCTCATTCCTTTTGGTTTATATAGGTTTTAGCTTGTTTCTGAATGAAAAAAAAATAAATTACTAATGGCTAACAATGTCAGAATATCTTTGTATGAACATGTCTCTTCACAAGCAATATGACATTTTTAACACATTAACTGCCCTTAGAGATTCCAAATGAAGACTCATCTCATTGCCCACTTCCTTTGTGCTTGAATTACCTGCTTCAATTAGTCTAAATGCCTGAAGAGTTTTATCTTCATACACCACTAAGCTTAGTTTCCTTCTGAGCATACAAGCAACCATCTAGGTACAGAACACATAACATAGGCAGTGCAATTTTTGCAGCAAATTCAATCAAGGCATCCATTTTAGTCTGTGTTGATGATAGTAAACTTCTTATTTAATAGAAGTTATGCTTTGATGCTTTTTCACATCATTTTAATTTATAAGTGCTAATGAAACAATGAAGCTGTTTGAGCCATAGAAAATAACTATCTGCTGCTATGTACTATGTGAAAAACAATAACAGCACTTACTAGGTGGATGCATAAATTAATGTGGCTTCCCTGAGTTTACGGTTTTCAGCTTATTTTATTTTGTATTTTCATTAGTCCTAGGAATGTGTCACAAAATTAGGCAACACACATCATGAAAGTCCAATGCAAGAAACTAATTTTTAAGTTGTGTAATTACAGTCAATAAAGGATGTAACTTGTAAGTATGATTTGTTCTTATTGAATAGTCTTCCGCTATGCCTTCAAATGGGAGTCAAGTCCAAATGGCAGTAAAGCCAAGAACCTATTCAAGATGCAGCCCTTTGATTCTGTCATGGCTTTGAGAAAGAGCAGATGAGTTATTTGGCTTTTGCATGATCTGTAGGGCTTCTGCTCTTTGTGCGCGTCAGTCTCTGAAGCAAAGCTGGAACCACCGGCACTCCTCCCTCGGTCAGTGATTGAGCTCCACTCGTTGCTTGGAGGGGGGTAAAGTTGCAGTCAAGTTGGTGACTAGTTACCAGTCTACATGAATCTGGCAGTGTTGGCTGTTTGCTTCTGGTAGGCTCCGCTTTGAGTACAAGCACTCTCTAATTAGACATGAAGAGATTTGTTGAATTATATTCCCTTTGCTCAGTCGGTCGATGCTCCGAGCATGAATATTTTAGCAGATATTGACGCTGACTCATGGGACTGTGGCCGATGAGGGAGAAGGTCGTGCATCTGGCATGCTCAAGGTCATGTCATGGATTCATGTGTTTGTGGGAAAGCCCAGAACTGCTAGACAGCTGCCCAGAAAATGTGCACTGCTGCCACGTTTACTCCTTCTGAAACACCGTGAACAAGGCACAGCAAAGGTCTCGAGGAGAATCCCAGCACTGCGAGTACATGAAATGCAGACTGTGGCAGAAGTGTGAAAGTTCATAAGCTGAGGTTTAATTGAGTGAGTCATCAGCTCAGAGCAATGAGACCTGGCAGGTCTAAGTGAGGAAAGGCCCGAAGGGGCTCTTAGGAGAAAGAACTCTGTTGCTACGGCAGTTCAGTTCCTTGTCAGCCTCTCGCTAGAGCTGAAGCCTAGCCTTGAAATTATGACCTGCAAACATTTGCAAAATATAAACTATATAGGCAGTTCATATTTGTGCATTTTGTAATTTTGAATCTCTTGTCTGATATTTGTCTTTGCAGCCATTTGATCTCGCTTCAATATGTTTGTCATTTCGTGACAAACTGGACTTTAGGGTAAAAGAAAGTGCCTGTCAGATTCAGTGGGACCTGCTGGCATTGAGGTCAGGGCTGAATATTTGGGCTTGATTCTGAAAAACAATTTCAAGTCCTGCTGTTTTATTCCTTAGGACATAATCCAGACAAACTGGATTTCCAGAGGATTTTAATTTTTATTTTATGCGAGATTCTTTACCATGTATTTTATATTTGGTAAAATAATTGTTTGAAAAATGATGTGCAATATAAATACCACTTCTGAATTTGGCTCCAGCTGAGGGAGACACAACCAGAGGAGACAGAAAAACATGAATAATGAGAAATCTGACCTTAACCTACTCCCTAGCTGGGTGCATGCTCTGTAACTCAAGAGAAGCCCATAAGTAACAGACTTTTAAAACATTTAACTGAAATTTTTTACAAATTTAACTTAGATCACCAATGCATTTGAATAAATATGTTTATCTATTTCCTTCTAACAACTGCCATGGTGTTTGGTTCCCCAACACTGTGCTGTTAAAGCTATTGCAGGCTAATTTATTCCACACCTACCTGAATTTTGTCAGTTCTGAGTAGTTAAGCAAGTCCACAGCTTGGTTTTATTCCTCTCCTGTCAGAGGCAAAGAAATAGCCCTGCTGCTGGCATTGTTCAAAAATGAAATTACTTTTGAATCTCATTAATAAAGTGAATCAATATGTTCTCCTGCAGTGACATGTTTTATGTTCTTAGTCTCTCCTCCTTAGGAAGACACTACTATTTAGGAATCAAATCTATCCAGCAAACTAAAATGAAGTGATTTCCCCACCTCTTTATGAACTTTTCTAGCTACAAAGTATTCCAATCAACATTCTAAATTATTCAAAACTCTGTAGCCTGTGGAATTTTCAATCTGCTGGAAACAGCTGAAAAATAAAAACCACATGGTCCACTGGCTCTGCATACAAGAGTCTGCATTTTAATCCCGAGCTGCAGCCTACACCGTAGCGTGTGCCTCTGTCATTTGGTGTTGACACCTGCATTATGATGAGGGCAATTATTCAAAGCTAAATTACTATTCAGGGCGGTAGTGTGAAACAACGAAAATGAGATTGCTAGAGGGGAAAATGTATGCAACAGTTTGTGTAGTTAGGAAAGAAAATTGGGTTCAGTTGCTGAAGCACTGCTTTCCTCTTTAGCAGAGTTTAACCCCTTTACAACAGCTAAAATAAAGCTGTGACATGTTTTTTGACAAAATTCAAGTGCTTTCTATGTGCTTTTTCGACTGACATAATTGTAATATTTATGGACCAAATCAGAAAGTGTCCTGTATGGTAGTAAAGACTTTATTTAGGCACACATCTACACCGAATGGAACAGTGGGAATGATTTGCATCAAAACAGAAGATATGACTGGATAATCACTTCTCCTCCTATTAAGCTGTGAATGCTCTGACTTTCCTTTTTTTTGTTGCAAATGTAAAAATTTCTCCTTCAATGAATACATGTGGATCTTTAGAGAACTGGGCATATGCACTGTGAATATTCTTCCAGGTCCTGTATTGGTTTGCTTTGTAGCTCAGAATATTAATTTCTGTCCCTAAAGACATTTTCTTCCTTAGCTAACCAAGACAGTCTGACTAGTAAATTCTGAAATATAGTATTAGAACTAATGATTGTTTCTACAAGTTTGTGCTAGTCTATACCTGTTTTAGAAGCAGGGTCCCAACATTCTTCAGCTACCTAACCATTCAGAAGTCCCAATAAAGCTTCTGGAAAGTCATCCTTGCCTTGTACCCTCCTTCTGCAGAGAGTTAGGAAAAGAAAAGAAACATCCACAGATCATGGATTCCTTCCTACACCTAAAAATTATCTACAATAGCTATAAATTAAAGAGTTTATCTGTAAATCTTGGTCAGAATTCCATATGCGTGTATCACATCCCACAAAACAAGATATTTTGAGCACCCCGTTGTTTTTTTGGCAGAGCAAAATTTCCACCCATTCTTGAAAGGTTTGTGCCAAAGTGTGGCTTTATCCTAACTGCTGCCTCTGAGTCCCCCCTCCTTTTTCTTCTATTGTCTGTCCAGTTCTTTTACAAAGTGGCTTCAGTGCCTCAGGTCTGGGGGGTGATAGTGTTCCCTTTCCATTTCTTTACTTCTCGAATTCTGTGCCAGGCCAAACGCTGGCATATGGACACATTTGAACTGAGTGGTCATACTTATCTAGGGAATAAAGAAATGTGGCAACTGGTAAAACCTTTTTTTAAAGATAGACAAACAGCAAAGCAGTAAGGGGACACACGGGTTAGAGTAGATTCTGTGGTGAGGAGACCAGGAGTACATCCAAAGAGTGCAGGAGATACACCTGTGGCTCTTGCATTGTCTGTAACTGCTCTTAGACAGAACATCTGATAATGAGATTTTAGAACTGAATGTTTGATAACTGAATAGTGATGTATCTGCACTGTGTTGCAAAAGATCTGGAGAAGTTATCAGCTATGACAGTGCCATGAAAGGCACAATAAATTTGGCGTTCAGAGAGTTGAAAAATCAGGAGCTGTCCGTGATGAAAGGCACTGATAGAAGAATTAACTTATGGAAGCCAATAAATGTGCGTTTGCACTATGGTGCAGAATTCTATTTTCATCCATAATCTAGAACATACCAGTTCTCTGGACCCTGTTTGCTCCAGCAACACACGTTAAGTATCTCTCGTTGCTGTGGCTTTAGTTACCTTCCTGCAGGAGCTGGAAGGCTGCCGTGCAGAGTGCAGCCTGGGCAGTAACAACAGGAGCTTCTTCATTAAACTCCCTTCTCCAGCAGGACCTGGAAATGACAGCTATTTAATTCCCATCTTTTGCATGGAAGAGGTTTTTCCTGTGTAATGCAATCTTGAGCATATGTAGCATATGTTAATAGGTCAAATGAATCTTGTTGAAGAAATTGATTACTTGACTGTTACCTTTCATTTAATTTATAACGGAATGCTTTAGGCAGATTTCTTCCATGCTGAATTATCTTCACATTCTCAGCTAGAATTTATCCTTTCAGAAAAAAAAAAATGTATTGACTTATCCTTGGCATTTAGATCACCAATTTTTGCCAAAGATATCAATTCTAGAAATATTTTTTGAAATCAGTGGAGATCATGACAGTTATTTACCTCCTCTTTTAACTTCTGAATCAGTGCTGATTGCCACAGCGTAATCTCATTTGCTTTCAAAACATGGTATATCATGTACTTGTGTCAGAAATGAATAAAAAAGGAACAGGGGATTTGGCATCGTTTTAGAATGTAAGGAAGATCACTAGTAACCTAGAAACTGGGTAATTTTTATGTGCTGTGCTCTTATAATAGTCTAACAGAGTATGTAACAAACCTATTTAAATGTCACAAAATCATTTTCTGATGGGGTGGGTAATTTGTGAGAAATGTGGAATGTCTCAGGCATTCTGACTGATGTCATGTTTGTTTGACATCTGCAGAATGAGATGAAATAAGTGTTCAGTTTTGTTCTGGAAAAGTAGCATTTGCTTCTTTAAGCAATAATGAGTTCTGTTCATGTGTCAAGAAGAAGATAATTGTTAAAGTGCTCTTTAATGGAATGAAGAACTAGGATTCTTTATTTTTGCCATGCATTTAATATTTCTTTTGTAGCAATGTAACATGTTAATTTGATAAATCAGAGCCTGAAAAAGTTGCTTGACTTTACAATTTTCCAGTAATGGGTACTTTAACAGTTTCCTATATCCAGTATCCAGAATGATAATGTTTGGGTCATTGGCTTCCTAAAATTTGGCGACCAGTGATAATACAAATCAGACAACTGTAATGAAGAGGTGTGCAGGCTTATTTGTTAAGCACGTGCAAGTGCTCTCTGGCTTGATGTTCTGTTAATCTTTGTGTTACACCTATTTTGATATTGTAATGCCATTTTACTTTCAGAATGGGACAACTTCTTGAACAGTTTGATAAGATTTGTCATTTTAGCTGTGCATTGATCACAATAATTAGTCAATGTAAGTTTAGTTGTGTTCTGAAAAAGTTGATGCATCTTCTGGAGGAAGCACGTTCAGAAGTTACTTGACAGTACTTTGCTTCCCTGCCTGAATGTGTCATATATGAAGACCCATGAAAGGTAAACTATAAACAAACTTTTGGCTATTACCTGAGTCTTCATTACCTTCAAAAAGCAGTTAAGGAGTGAGTTCCCCAAGAATTCGTAGAAACTTTGTGGGTTTTGTCTTGAAGTTAAAACTTTGAGCTTCCAAAATCCAAGAGATGGAAGCAGTTCAGAGCAAATTGCCCTATGTTGTTCTAAGTCGGGTACAGCAAAGTCCTTGTCTCTGTGAGTAGCGTGTAACAGAGGCAGTCTGGACAAAACTGGCCGAGCCTTAGTGCCAGGAAGGTGCCGTGGTGCGATGCCTCCTCTAGTCTCTGCGTCCCAGGAGCAGTAACCCTCCGCAGCTCTCAGGCCAGAGCAACGAGCTGGCTCACAGGCGCGGCCGCATGGCCTGAGGTTAGTGTTTCCATAATAATATGAAAATTAATATTTTCATAAGCGAGAGTTACAGCTTCGCATCACTGCGGGTGTCCGGGGTGCCCCAGGGGGAAGGCAGCATCCCCGTGTGCTTTGTATTCCAACACACCCGACGGAGCCGCCGCCGGCCGGGGCGCACAGGGAGATGCTCCCGGGAAACGCTCTGGAGCGGCTGCAGTTGGCGGGCACGTTTTAATGATCTTGGACTTTAATGCGGCTCAGGGAGGATCACTGTCATCGCTCCCACTTAAAACAATTATAACTGGAACTCTTCTTAGGTAAGATTTAGTATTGCTGAGTCGGCTCCTATTCTGTGTGCCAGTTTATCTTTGCCTGTCCTATTTCAGTCAACTCGTGCGTTGTAGGAGGAAAAAGGTTATGTGGTGTACTATGCTTTTGCAGGTTCCCCTTAAACACTTTTCCCACTGTTTCCATGCCTTCCATGCCTTCCTGTGAGCGTGACACTAAATAACTTGGTTTGGTTGGTTGGTTGATTTTTTTAGGTTTTTGTTGTTGTTTGGTTTTTTGTTGCTTGGTTTGGGGTTTTTTTTCCATGAAATAACTGGCTTTGTTGTGAAAAGGGGTTCCCATAAGGGCAGCATTCTGGCCATCCTGCTGCTGGAAAGTGTGCTAGCATTGCCTGAAATCTAGATAGGTCAGGAAAATGCAAGATTATGAATGTCAGTGAGGAATCACAGTCTTGTTTGGCAGGGTCACAGGCAGAAGTGCCGGGTTATAAACGTAAATGGCTGAGCATCTACTGTTTATCCCTTGCTCACCTTTTTATAAGCGCTGGGGGTGGAAGGGGAACAAAGGTTGTGCTATAAATAAAGGCTCTTCAGTGTGATTTACGTGCTCAGTGAGTTGCCTGTACGCTGGCTGCGAGCGACGGCATCTCCTTTTCCGAGGCTGCTCCCCCATCTAGCGGCGGGTGAGAGGAGTGGAGCTGCTGGCGCCTCAGTGCCCCCCTTAGAGGTTGCTGGCACATAATTTACACGTACACTTGAACAAAAGCAAGTGCAGCCCATCAAAGTTTGAGTGTATCAAGGCCAATCAATAAAAGACATATTTACTTTTTCTTCAGATGTTCATAAAATTTTTAATAGAGAAGACTGGCATTTAAGGCAGGGAAGCCGCCTTGTCTGCTGGGAACTTTGTAGGTATGAGGTAGTTTTGTGTAAAACAAGAGATGAGGCTGGCCCAAACAAGTAAGACTAACTCTGGAAATAAAAATTCAATTGCTCTTGTAGATCATTCGGTAATAAAGGTGTCTTTGTCAGTGCTATATTTATGTTGCCACTTCAAAACATTATTTCTCTAAAATCTCACAAGTTCCCAAATTGATCTAATTACCCATATCTTTGATCTGAAAACTTTAAAATTTCTTTTCTGTTACTGAATCTCTATAAAGCCTGTCTTGATGCATCTTTGTTTTCATAGCAAGATTCTGTAACTAAATACTAATAATTCTGTTTGGCAGTGGTTTTGTTAATAGGAAAAATGAGCCATTGGCTCCTGTGCAATGATACCAAGAGCATGGTTGAGTTACTGGTAACCTTCTAAGTAAAAAAGCTCCTATGGAAATGCTCCTTGCCATTGGAATAGCCCACAGACTGTTTTAGTTGTAGTGTCCAGGCAAGTGTACTAGATCTTTTAGGATTAAGTTGGTGAAATACATTATATATATCTATAAGAACTTCAGCCCTTGTCATGAATGTTTAGTAGGAAAAAGCATAGCAGAAAAGCTCTTGTATTTGTGAATTCTGGAGCTTGTTACCAGAGTTTTTGTATCTGTAAAATTGTCAGTTGGGCAAAGATTATTAACTTACTTAAACTAATATAGTGAAAACTATAAAATTTCATTATACTTGTATACTTATCTCTTTTCTTATCTAGACATGAAGTCTATCAGCATAAGTGCCAGCACAGGTGTGTATAGCCCAGCCCTGTGGTCTCATGGATTTTCATTGAGATTCTGTAACTAGTTCGAGAGGTTCTTTAAACATTGCTGCCTCCTGACATTTTCAATGCTGTGATTAATAATAAATCTTTTTATTATTATTACAAGTTTGTCGATCTAAAAGACTGCTGACATCGATCACAGTCAGGTGACAAACCTTGTTTCTAAGCTTTGTAGTTGAAAGCATTCACAAGCTAACATCCCTGGGAGACTGAAATCCACTCTCTCTATGTCCTTCCACCGTTTATCAACTTATATGTTTGACAGCTCTGTTGCCTCTGAACAGTCAGTATTGTTCCTGTCCATACGATCGTTTTCATGCTTTAGGGGGACATGTGTGTATTTTATGGCTAGAATATGACTGTAAAAATAAAAATGGTTCCAAATTTTTTACAGTAAAGCTAGTAGCTTATATCATTTTCCCCCTGAATGTTCTAAAAGCCCTTTTAATGTAGTTTTAAGGTTGAGTCGAGTTGATCATCAGAAAACATTTCTGTAGCCTGGTTTCAGCTACAGAATGTAATAAATTTCTTTGATTTGTCTCCCCAGGTAATAAACAAAAGAATTCTTACTACTGTATCTATTCAAACAAGCCCATTGTAAATAGAGAATAGGGTCAATATAAGACAGATGTGTCCTTAGATGGCAAAAGATTTAATATGAAAGATAAACTTAATTGCAGTTATTTTAGATGAAATTGGATTGTTCTGGAAAAATATTTCAAATTTATCTGTTTATGTCTAGTTTGACATGAAATTAGCAATTGGTTGTTCTTATAGAGGATACATAAAAATGTGATATCCAAATACGCTTGATCCCAAATGTGTCTAAGGGAAATGAAACAGCCAAGCTTAGATTCAGTCTCTCCAGCAATCTTCTATAAAACTGAATACTTTATTGTGCTCAGTCTTCATGTGATAGATTCAATGAGAATTTTACCCACATTTTTGAGGGATTCTTCCACCCACCTCAATTTCCACCTCCCATACCCCACTTGACACTCAAAGCTAAACCAAACACCCAAGGCAAGGATGGTTCCAGAAATCAAGCAGAATCTGTTAACCACTTAAGGAGATAAAATTGTCTTCCCACTTGAGTGCTGGCACTTGAATTCTGATGCTGATTTAAGACAGATAGTTTCTCTCATTTTTCTGAAAGATTATCACTTGGAATAATTTCTGAGACAAATCAATTCAATTTTGAATGGCAGCTACTTAAAGCCTCTTGCTGTCCTGCAAGGTTGGCTCAGAGCAAAATTTGACTAAGATGGTCAGGGGTACCTGTTTGAGGCAGTTCTTCATGGGGCTGCTGTTAATAACGTGTAAGCCTGTTTAAAAATAAAAAAGTTACCCAACCACACAAATTTGCAATATGTCAGACTTTGCAGGTGCATTTGAAGATGAAGGAGTTGGAACATTAGTGCAGATTTTTTGTCCTTGGTGCTGACGTGCTGTAATAATGCCAAGTACATGCTGTGATCTTCATGGAACAGCTGCAATTCCAACAGCTGTAGTGATGTTCTGATTTATGTCACTTGGTGATGCTTTGGGTTAACTTAGGCTAAAGAAAACAACAAGGCAAGAAAATCTAGGGAAGAATTAATAAGTGGTAGGTAATTTTTAACTACTACTGTTGATGTTCTGAATTTACTGGACTTTGAATATCTGAGCTGTAACTAGCAGAAATACTTTACTTCATTTCTAAACATGAAACTGCCCGAGGATGTGTAAATGTCTTCATCTGGTTTTCTGGAATTATACTGTCACCAAACAGGCATCAGATCCTACAATGCATCAGTCAGTGACTGGCAAAGCCTAGTGTTTGCCTATGATTTTCAACTTCTTTCGTGATTGCCTCCTTATGATAATACTGTGCTTTGGAAGATTTTATCACACCCAGAGGCCTCTAGCTCAAACCATACTGAGGTAATCCATGCGTAGGATGCCAAGTCATAGCATTACATACAAACCACTTCCCAGTTACTTGGTAGAAAAATAACATTTCCACTATCCAGTGGGGGATAATAATTTTACTCTCTTGCCAGTTGCACATGTTATTCATTGCAATTATTTTGCCCAGTGGGACATGGAAGAAATTAAGTTGATTCTAGTCCTTTCTGGAATACTATTTTGCTGAAAGTCACTGAAAGGGTTGCTCAAAACTCTTTATAGTTATTTGTCTACCATTAAGAGGTTTGCCTTTAATTCTTAATTCGAAAATCCAGACCATTTTTTCTCATAGTAGCCATTTCTTAAAGCCACTTTTTAAAAAGATGGGTAAATTGTGTAACACTATTTCTAAACTTCCCTGTAATGTCTGTACTTTCATGTAGTCATCTCAGTCACTGAGCATGTTCATTGATTTCATAATAAAACAGGGAACCTGAGATTAGATGATTTCCCAAAATATCTTCCAAATTCATTGGGAGAGCCCAAACCAACTATTTTATCTTTGTTTGAATTGTTCTGAAAAATTCCACTGGATGAGGTTTAACAACATCTAATGGCATTTACTGTTGTGCTTCACTACTCATACCAGTAGCGTAATTTCATAATATTTCACTTCACTTTCCCGTCCTGCAATCAGGTTTATTACTTTTCACTCCATCTTCTGAAGACACAGAGGACAGTTTGTTCCCTTATCTGCTGCAGCCTTTTCCCCTTTGAAGAAAATGTCCCTTGTAGATTTTGCTTCTCTGGATAAAATAAACCAAATATTTTCAGTCTTTTCTCCTTGTCTGTTTTGAACCATTGATTATTATTGTTGCATTCTCCTCAAGAAGAATGACACTCAAAACAAGACACAGCTGAGTGTCTACCTAGTTTTACAAACTGTGATCTGGTGTATGTGTCAGTATATTTACATTTTTTAATTCAATACTGTTGACTTAAAATCCAGCCTGTTGTCTGCTATGCCTTCTGGATCTGTTTTAAGACTAGTCACCATTCATCTGCTTCTGTGTGTTTGGTTATTCCTGTTTGTCTTTGTTAGCTTCTTCATCTTTTATAACTCTGGATTGCTAAATTCCCTCTGAATTCAGTTTGGATGCTGGGATACTCACAGTCCTTTCCAGCTTCAAAGATCATCAGCGTATCCTACCAGACAGATGCAGCCTAAATCTGAATGAGTCAACCTGCTGGCTGCAGCTGCAGAACAGGACACAGGAATTGAGCATTCTGCTCATGTGTGCACCTGTTCTCATGCTTGACTTGTGTGTCTACATCCCATTTCACTGCTCATGAAGTACATAGTACTTGCTCCTTCAACTTCATGCATTTCCACTACTTAAAGTTCCACTTCCTTCACTTCCAAAAGATTAAACAACACAACCCAAATTCTGCTCAGATTGCTCCTCTGTATACTGCATGAGATGTGATGGATTTGGAAAGGTTATGCCAGATGAAGTTTGAACCCAGATTTGTTCTTTAATAAATATGGTTTTTCCAAGTATGTCACTTTTTTTTACTTCAGCTTGAGATGGATGTATCTGAAACTTGAAATTACAAGACTGATGAATGCAGAAAGCTTTGATTCTCTTTTCATAGATAAATTCTGTACTCATTTGCCCTAAAGCAAGAGCTGTGGTTAANAGTGTCAGAAGTGAGCCAAAGGCTTGGTGATCAGATAGTCATATTGGTTTTTTTTAGTTCGGGTTTCAATATGCACGAATAAAATCTTCTCATGCATACAATTCCACAAGGAAGTGGTGCAGCATATGCAATAAATAGGTGACTATATGTTTCCCCAAACCTTCGTTTATTTAACACAGATTTTATTTTTAAGTGCTTTGAGTCACATTTTAGTTTCACTTCCATGAAGAAAGCTTCAGCTATATAAGGTCAAGTGGTCTGTCCATTCAGGATGCATTACTTCCTTCTAAGAGCTGACAGATTAAATGAGCTTCCTATCCTTTGGACACATCAGATACTGCTTTATCCTCATTGCTTAATATCTTTCTTCTGTGGAAGTATTGAAGATAAGTAGGAACAGCAGTTTTAGTTATGCTTTTAAGGCTTTTGAGAGCATGATCTCTCCACTTTGGCTGATGCCAACCTCTCAGCTGTTTCTGAATACTTCTACTCCTTTCTGTTGCCTGCCACATACCTGCAATCAAGGAATTATATACTTAAGCAAGAGTAGCTTTATGATGTCAAAATTTGTATGGCATGTATGTTAGTAACCACCAGATATCTAATATCTTCCAAAAACATCCTCTCTGTGGTATTTGTCTTGTGGTGTTTGCCAAACTCCATGCACAGTTCTCTAGGCTGTTACTCTTCATCTTCACCAGCACCTCAACCTGGATCTACATCTGCTCACTCTCTGTAAGAGGGAAAGAAAATGTTTCCTGTGGATTCTGTTGCAGGAAGAGGAAGTTTTGCAAAACTGTGCTCTCATCTTCTGCCCTTCATTTTCCCAGGGTCTGATAATTAGCCAACCAGATGATATTGTAACTCTGGGGCCAAAGTCATGCAGGGAACATTGAAAGAGAGTATATAAAGTTATATATAGCAGCCAGGGCAGAGATGTATGTATACTGTGTGTTTAAAGACTTAATTTTTGTTGGGGCAGTTTATCCAACATAAATTAAAGAACAAATAATATTCATACCCCAACAGCATCAAAATGTCCTCTGCTTTCAAGATTCTGTCTTTATTCATACTTTCCCCAGAGCTTCCTAGAATTAAAATTAAAGAGCCATAAATACAAGTTTTGTTTATTACTCCTTTTTCCTTCTTACTTATAGTCATAATGATGGGAATAAGTTGAAATTGAAATTGTATTGACTTTATACACAGAAAAAGCCCAGAGAAGTCAATGGCAAATATGCTGCTCATTGCAATGAAAATCACATGCAATTACCCTGAGGATATCTACATTCTCCACTTGTTGGAGATTTGTTGATTATAGTACTTTGATAACTGTTTAAATGGAATACTGAGGTGAGAAAGTTGTAGCATGCCAAAAGACGTGCTTAAAACATAGTGTATTTTTGTCTAAAACTTTATTATCATGGCTCACTTTGGGCCTGAACCATTCTCTGCCAACTCTGGTCAGGCTGTCCTGTTATTTGCTGTCTAGAGAAGCAGTGAAGAGGTGCCTTCCTTCTCTTCTTGCAGTCTCTCACAGGATATGTCCAACTCCTTGTCTAGAAACAATGCAATTTTAACTAACTCACTGCACAGACTTTAATCAGCAGTGCACAAGCAGCACACCTGTGCCAACTAACTCTACCACACACAGTGGTTACCTCTGCTAACACATTTCTGTTGGCAGAACACAACCAGCAGTTGTGTTGCCCAACAATTCGCAATCCCGCTGTCAGTAATCATTTCGGGTTTCAGTGGTGCTCGGTGTCCCTGTACGAGACTGGGGTGGCAGGGCCTTAGTCACAGTACCTCACATGGCTGTCAACTCCCCCTCCTCCTGACAACTCATACCCAGGCATTTTGTGGGAAAACAAAGTACCATCACCTCTGCCTTAGAGAAAGGGTATGGACTTAACAACAGAGCTGGAAATAGGGGAGATGGGACCTGCTCTAGTCTTGAGTCTAAAGGACAAGACTTCATCAGGATTCTTATTCCTATCATTCCCTCACCAGTGTGCAAGATTCATGTACCCAGACTACAGTAAACTACAAGATGGAGCATGCTTCTTACTAATACCCCTGTGCTTTTTGGAAAAACAATTTATCTTATGTGTATCAAATAGTTTAATAATCAATAAGCTCAAACACTTATGTTTTACCAAGGAACTTCAGTAATGAGGTAATAATGGCAGTTCTGAGTCATACCCTTCTCCTTTCAACAGAGGAAGAACAGACACATAAGAACAAGGTTTTTTTAATAAAATTTTACAATCCATAATACAAACAATAAGTTAAATACAGTAAAAATAATTAAATAAAGTGTGAGGTTCCAGCCCTCATACAAATAATGCAAATCTATAAAACAATTCAGATCTATAAAACAAAGACAAGTTTAAAAATAAAACCAAGCATAAGTTGGGGGGGAGGGACTAATTTCCATATAATATCAGTTAAATCAATGGAAATAAATTTCTCACTTTTGGCACCTGCAGCATTCAATGAGTGCCAAGTCCTTAAAACCTTTTCCTCATTACATATTACATGTAGAGGTTACATAGCCACATGTTCTAAGGCACCCAGACACCTACAGATGTGACCTAGAAGTCCAGCAACTTTCCAATAACCTTCTTACAGCACAGTTCTTAAGTGGAATACATTAAGACTTTGTAATACTGACACAGCTACTACATTTTTTTTTTCCACTTTTTGATGCAAAGTCTGATCACTCTCTCAATACTGGTCTTAACTGGTTAGGTTTGTAGCACTTGAGTCTTAGTATTATTCAGTATAACGAGGAGAGATTTTAGTCTCAGGTCATGTATAAAATGAATACTGAAGTTAAAACTGTACCAATATTTCCAGACCAAATGCTGGCTCCTAAATGGACAGATAACTTGTTATGCATAGTATCGTGCATGGGAATACTCATTTAAATGTTAAATATTTTAACTTCCCACTGAGTGGTTTTCAGGTAATTCAGAGTAGTAAGATAATATATCAACCATCTCTCTGCCTCATGCCTCAGGAACACTGATGTGAGTGGCAGACCACACAAGCATTTAAAATGAAAGCCTCTTATGACATTCAGGTCTTTACTGTCCTGGTGTCAGTACAGGCTCAATCTTGTTCATTTCACTCCAGCTGTAGAAAAAAGGTCACTTTGGTTCAGGAAGAAAATTACTCTTGGCAAGCACCCCATTCATATTGGAGTCAATCCAGTTAAGGTATCGAGTTACTCTGGTGTAAACACCAGGCTTGTTTTCCTTTGCACAGCCATCTCCCCAGCTGACAATCCCATAAACCATCATCCTGCCATTGTGTTCACAGACCATGGGGCCACCGGAATCTCCCTGACAACAGAAAGAGAACATATTAGGCTATTTTCTGCAGATGGAGCCTTTATAACAGAGAGAATGTGGTTATTGCTTTTCTAGAGTTAAATACAGTAGTAAATACCCTCAGGCTAAAACTTTGATCTTTGAGAACATTAATTAGATGAGACAGAAGGTTTGGCATCTGTTGTGACTTGAACAGTCTCCATAGGTAAGGAGTTCTCTTGTTCCCCATACCAGGATACAGAGAGAATAGTTACCTTGCAAACAACCCTTCATCCTCAGTTTATAATCACAGATATTAGGCTAATGATCTAAGGCCAGAACCAGCAGGCCCAATTCTTCACAGAATCAATTGTCTTCCCATCCATAAGGTACTTTGGAGGTACACTTGAGGACACTTGTTCTTTTTAGTGACTCCTCTGGCCACTCTGCCCTGTGAGGGTGCAGGGAAGTAAATCTAGTTTTGAGGAACCTGGGGGAGATCATTGTCCCCCTGTAATTTACCTCTTATCTCTTGCAAAGCTATAATTAAAGTGCAAGCTGAGATTAGAACAGTTGCTGTATTCCTCTGATGCCTATCTATCAGCCTTTACTTGAATACACTGTAAATAAGGTAAATAAGGTCTTGAGGAAAAAAATTACTAAAATACTGTACTTCTTGCACTTCCAAAGGAAGGTGTGGAGGGAGGCAACACCTAACTCTAGGTTACAACCTTATTCCATATATTTGGCCACACTATAGATCAACACTAACTGGATATACTGAATTCCTGCTATATAAAGAGAGACTCTTGTGACTAGTAAAATTACAAGACATCACCAGCTGAACCATATAGTGTACATGCATTTAGAATTCTTTAGAAGATAAACCAGTTTTACCTTGCATGCATCAGTCTGCCATGTGGGATCTCCAGCACAGACCATGTTGTCAGTAACTCTGATATTGTCATAGTATTCAGATTTGCATTTTCTCTGTGATATTAAGTTCACAGTGGCTGACATCAGTCTTTGAGCATAGAAGATGTCATCTGCAAACAAAAGAATATTTCATTATTTTCACCATCCAAGACAAAAAAACTCCAAAAAACCCACAAAAAAAGGAAAACCCCCATATGACACACTTTTAGCACTTGAAATTAGCATAAGCATTCCAGTTCTGCATTGAGGTTCTTATTTCCAGCTTATGCAGTATTAGTTTGCTTTTTCTGTTAAGATATTAAGTTTCAGAGAGAAGAACAAGTATTCCAAACACAAAATATAAATTTTCCTTTTTAGAGAGAAAGTTTGAAGGTTTTTGAAGGATATTCTGCACAAATGCAATCCTTTGCTAATACTCTCACACGGCTGTAATTTTTTTTCTATCCCTCACCACATCAGGAATGAAAAAAATTGTGGCTTACTCTGTATGGTTGATAAGTGTGAGAAGCATTAGATAAGAAAATGCCATGAACAACTAGAGAAGATGCCAGCAAAAATCATCTTTGAGAGATGCACATGGAGTACATAGAATAGAAACTTTTTTTAATACTTCACAGATCATGGTGTGAAAAACATCAAGTTCCCACACTGTGGAAGTACAACTTTGGAAAGGAAAATCTTGTTTTCCATAGCCAGCTATTTCACAAGGGGTATTGTCCCGTAAGTAAAGGTTCCTCTCTGGCAGGCAGACCGTTCTGACATATTTGGATTCTACTGCACACTGTCCAGAAGTTGTCCTTATCCTTATCAAAGCTATGAAACAAGTCAGAGAAGATACAGTTAGATCTGTAAAGCAAGTTTTTCCCCTCAAGTTCTCCAACAAGAGTATTTGGAATAGTTGCAATTATGTTTAAATTTTGGTTACATATAGTTTCCCTCTTTACTTTTGGAATGACAGTGATTATTTGCTAACAAAATAAAATTTCCCAGCACTAAAATTGGCAAGTGTTCCAACTTGAACTTCCTTCCTGGAAGGATAGGGGCTGACACCTCAGAGAAGAGAGACTTCTGCAAGTGTATCTTTAGATGTTTTAAAACCTCAACTTCCTGACTGCTGCTTTAGCGGCAGGAACCTGGAAGGGGTGGTAGAGTTCTAAGCGTCAAGTGCAAGAGTGGCAAGTCTGTTCTGTGCAAGTTGCAAAAACCCATCTCTGACTTTGTTGCTCTAGGAGTAGGCTTGTGAAATCCAGAGACTTATAAAAGTCAGGATTAATTCAGGATAACCATCAGCTCATGTGGTGCCTGATATGGCATTCCCATACTACATGATGGAATCTACCATGCATGCATTTTTTTGTCCTTTGCTATGCATAGTAGGATCTCCGTAGACACAGAATAAGATGATACAAATTGAATGCTGCCGACAGTGCTTATGGAAAAGCCATGTCTTGCACAGGTCCAGGGATAAGATAAGGCTTATAGTTGACTGTCTGTCAGATAATACATCCGATATGTGCCACAAACTAAATTTATGCAAGTGGAAAAACCTGTGCTCAGCACAGGCCTCGTTTCCAGGCTATTCCTATTCCCTTCATCTAGAAACACCTAGTTCCTGTTCCGTTTTATCTCATCTCTGGTTCTACTTCTTTTAGAAGATGTAAGCCACAATTACATAGCCTTCATCTCTGCTCCAAGTTTTAAAGGCTCATATTAAGATGACACTTACCGATATCATTCTCATTGCCACCTGTGTCATCTGTAAAATCAGGATGAGAGATGATGTCATCAACCATGAATACTTGTTCCTTATCATCAGTAACATTCAGTATGGACTTTCCAAGGTAGACTTTATAGACAGATTTGTTTGGCTGTCTTCTTGACCTGAGAGAGTAAAGAGATTGCTGAAGAGTACTGATTTCTGAGAGTGAGGTCAGCAGTTCAGATCCACTCCCACTTCTGTTTCATGTTTATTTTGATGTTAAGAAAAAACAAAATTTAGTCAGCTTTGAAAGTTTATCCAATACTCTAAAGGAAAGCATTCTGATTTTCCATTTGAAGAGATTAATTTAGGTGTTCAGACATTTTGAAATGCACACCTATCTAGTTGCTACTAGGGCAAGGTGTTAGATTAAGAATCCTCCGAAGGATGCCAAAAGGATCAGCTTTCCACAGGAAAACCAACAAAAAATACCTGTAGATGTGTTGTTCATACAGCTCATAACCATCAGTACAATTACTGAGTTTTGGGAACAGCTAAGGTAAAAATGAAACCCTGTCTCCAATACAGGCTAAGTTGTTTAAATGGCATCATCCACCAAACAGTTCACATCTTGCTAGCTCATTCTGCTGGATGTGGGCTCCCAGAGGCTTAATATTTCTGGCTGCTCTTCTTGTTTTGTTCGATCAACAGAACATTCTTACTGTGGTACATTTTGAAGGGTTGCTCAGTGAGCAGCATACGAAGAAATCGGTTGCAAATAGAAGCACACAGGACTGTAAACTTACAGAGTGTGAAAGCAGTGTGCTGCCGTCAGCACCCAGCAGGGGTCGATGAGGCTGCCACCGCACAGGAACTGGTCCGTGCCCCTTATGTTTTGGAAGATACCAGCTATCCAAGGCTGAGACTCAACCTCTGCCTGCCTTCCACCAACAATCTTGAAGTTCTTGCTCATGCTTCTTTGACCACATGAAGGCCCTGTGAAAGGACAAATTTTGTTCAGATGCTCTTACAACTGAACATCAACCTTGTGCTATTAAAAATAAAAAAAACACAGGTGTCTTGAAACTGATGTTACTTACCACATTTCTTTATGTTACAGGATATTTCTTTAATGGTACGTCCCTTTTTGGTGTAACACCAGGGCTGGTTCCTCCCATTTGGGTTTCTAAAAGACAAAGAAAGTGTTCTTTTCATAAAAACAGTTTTAAAAAATGATAGCATCTTAATATGAAGTGTCCTGAAAAAAGCCAAATGTTTTGTCGCAAGATATGCCAGAGAAAATAATTCGCAGCTGACTATTACTCTTATATACTGTAAATTTTGCAGTACAGTCAGCTTCAGTGAAGAACTCTACAGACACTTCAGAGAGTCAGATTCCAAATATTTTCAGTCAAAAGTCATCTCTGTAATATTGTTATTTTTTAAAAACATGTTCCTCACTGAGCACCTCTAGGGCTGTGACAATAGAAGTCATCCCCGTGAGAGTGATGCTTTTCATACCTGCAGTAGCCGTGTTTGCCCAGTCCAAGCTGCAAAGCATTCTCCAAGTAAGCATTGTAAAGACCCCTCCTGAATAGTGAGGGTGAGTTCCATGGCAGACATTCGTCTTCTGTTGCCATCCCTCTGTAGTCCTCCCCATTTTGAGTATAGCATATGCTATCAGTGTCTGAGGAAAGAAATATTTTATTAGCAGCATGTTCTTGTTTATAACTGTTCTGTGACACACATGGATAAAGCCTTTTAATGAGGAAAAAGTTCTTGCAATACAACCAAAAACCGATGATGCAAAACCTAGACTGATTATATATTTTTTTATTACATTTGTCCTGTGTGAATTTGAGCATCAAGTATCTCACATTTTAAAGCACGGATATTAATTCTTTAATAGTTTCAGTGAATTTCACAATACAATCAATTCTGCTTCTGAAGACTCACAAACGAGTTCACTTTTTTCACCACAAACTAAAAAGAAAGGTTGAGGTAAGCAACCTTATTGAAGAGGCAGACAAAAAAAGGAGATCCTGACTAAATGTTGCACCAACATTTAGTTGTCTCTCCTCACTTATTCTGTTAGCGTAAAGTGCTAAAGACTATCCAGCCCCATTTATGGTAATACTTTCACTTGGCATTTCATTTTAATTATTTGACTATCTTTTTAGACCTTTTCAATCAATTTAGCTGGTATTAAGGAAGATAGATACTCTACCTAGTTCACAGTGAATCCCAGTGTATCCTTCTGGGCATATGCAACGACTAATTCCACTGAAGAGGTAATAGGTAATGCAAGTTCCTCCATTCAAACAAGAGCATTCTGTAAGTAAAAAACATTGCTAATTATAGACAAAACACTTGAATAATGAGGTGAAATGTAATTGCAAACTAGTTTTAGGTGTTTAAGTGTCATTAAGAGCCCTCCTTCTGGTATGAAGATATAATTGCAAGATAATAAGATTTTAGGTTCCAGTAGAACAAGCAGATACTTACCCTTGTGATCTGATCTGCGTTTGTATAGCATGTTGTATTGCTTCCAGCTATAACCCTAAGGGAAAAGAAAGAAAGGCTTTTAAGGAAGCAGTTTATTTTATGTGGTGTGATTACCTTTTATGGGCCCAAGCTCTGTTCCCTACTGCATAGCTTCAACAGTTTAGGTTTTTTGCATGTAGTTAACAACTGAACCTGCTCTGTGGAACCTGGATATGAATGAAGAGTGGAACTGTACTTGAGCAAAGCAGAATAGGGAAGGAAAAAAAAATCCCACATCATGCAAACAAACCCTCAGAAAAGCCCTTCCAAGTTGGTCCACTGCATCAAGGAAACATTGCAATTATTTATGCTGGAAGAACCCAGGCAGCATTTAATGGTCAGTGTCCCTGAAACAGGGAAGGAAGCTTCTCCCCCTCCACCAAGCACTGCAGCAAAGATACAACATTCACCAGCTGCCTCTGTCATTTTAGTGACCTTGGTGCTTCACATTTGGGCCATAGAATAAAAGATAATAGATTTATACAATAGATTCTTGCTCTGTCCTTCAAGGCTCTGTGTCTCTGCTTTGCAGTCTGGATATTTCTCTCTCCATGAAATTAAATAAGATTAGGCTTTTACTGTATTTCTTCCAGAGGTCAATTGGGCTTGCTTGAGCTAAAACAAGTAATGATAACAATATAGTTCCATAATGTTGGTGAATGGCTTTGCTGATAGGCACCAACTGTCATAGAAGTTGATAGTCAAAAATACTCAAATTAGTATCTATTATTCCTTTTTTAGCATCACACTTCCTAGTAGGGGAGGGGGAAATTTAGCTAAGGCCCAATATCCACCTCCAGAAAAGACCAGCAAGATCTTGGTGCTCAGTGTCCATATGTAAATTGCTTTAAGAGAAAAATTGGAAAGCTAGATTTCTTGATTATTGAATATCTTCACTATTTAAATGCTAGCAGATGTCTTAAGATGGAAGAGAATCAGGAGAAAAACCAAAGGACTCAAAACAGGTTTCTTTGAGGTATAAGCACAACAGATATATAAGTACATGCAAAGGCAGTAAAATAGAATTCAAGGCAAAAGCCTGCAGTGTCCAAAGCAGAAAGTGTAGTGAAACCCAGAAGTGGTTCCAAGCAAACCAATCCACCATTTATTTCAAAACTTACAGAATCTGGTCCCGTGACAAGGGCTACTATGAGAAAGATGAGTAACTTCATGTTGTTAACTTCTCACTTCGTGCCTCTTCTATCTATATTATTTGATTCTGAAAATAAAAGAGGAACTTCATGTCATGCTATAGCTTGCAATGTCAGCTTTCTTGCTTCTGTTGTCCTTAGTTGGTTTCATAATAAGTCACAACACAATGAAGACTTAAGCATTAACTTGCTGTGGAATATCTGCCTATTATCTCCACATATTAAATTAGAGATTATTGTTTGAAGCTTTTTTCTTGTACACTCAGCAATACAACTGATTAATGAAGCAGGGAAAGGGAAATTGGAAAAATCCATACTCGGTTTTTGCAGTGTGGACTAAAAGTTGGAAGTTGGCAGATTTATTTAGCTGCTGTCCAGCTGTTTGTGCGTATTTAATTGATCATTACTACCTTACAGCAAAAGCACTGAACATCTAACTTCAGGGAATGAATGGGAAAGCTCCTTTTTTCAGTACCTCTGTAGTTCCCCACTGCATCTTGTTGATATGTAAGCCCGGCCACCTCACTGAGTGCCTCTCACCACCGCAAACTCTTGAAAGTCTGCTTGTGATGTTACCTCACTTATTTACAGTGTTAGAGGCTTACAACACGTTCTGTCTTGATTTCTTGTATGCAGCTGGCTCTTGTAGCCAAGCATTATAGCAATCTTACCAAGAGGGACTGGTAGATAATTACCTTGTAACAACAATGGGGAGTACAGTAAAATAGCAATATATCTTTTTCTCTTTTTTGAATTGCAATGCAAGTCATGGGATGATTTTTTAAAAAGCATCCTCAGTTCTAGAAAACTGTGGAACTTTAAAAGATTCCATAGGAATCTTAGTTATATTTACATTGGCAAGCACTGCAATAGAAGAGGATGTACAGAACTAAGTTGGTGCTGAAGACTTGCTCCACGCTGTACCTGCTTCAGAGGTTTCTATATTGGACTGATTCTCTTTGGTCCTGCAGGCTGAGTGCCTGCTAATACATCGATTGTACCTTCCAGTTTGGTTTTTCTGGGGAGAAATGGAGTGGAAGTACTCTAAAGTTCATTAGAGCACACACTAAAGTTCACACACTCTGTGGTGTGAACAAAAACATGGGGAATAGAGCTCACTGGATTCATTTGGAAAATAGACATGAAAATCAAAGTGCTAATGTAGACACACCCTTTGCTTGTAAGCAGGTTTCATAATGCAAGAAGGTAAATCATGCCTCAGGTACTTGGCTGTTCATGCTTTTCAGATTCAGATGTGATTTCAGCAGATATATTTTCCCTTAAACATACTTAAGAAAATTATTTTTAGCATTTTTGGCAGCAAGTAACTTATCGTTTGTTACCATAATCAGTTCCTCAGGCCCAACTTTCACATCACGAATAGCAATACTGCTGATTCCTCGTCAAAATTCTGACATACTGCAGCACGTAGAACTGACCTTCCCTTCTGCTGCAATACGGCATGACACCAGATTATTATTCTTTTTTTTAATTTAATTTAAAGAGTAGCTTCATTCTGTTCGACTTAGACCCGGCACTTGTGCCCTTAGATGACAATCGGGTTTTAAAAGCGCGGCACTTACCGGCGGCGGAGCCCGGGGAGCGGCGGTGCCGGTGGGTGCCCGCGGCGGAGCTGCAGCAGCGGCTGGCGGAGCGCGGCAGAGCGGGCTCTATAAAGGGCCGGGCCGGCACCGCCCCCGCTGCGGCCGCTCTGGGGCGGGTCCGCACCGCCCCATCTCCCGGCGGTGAGCCGATGCCGCGGCCCTTACCTCTGTAGACAAAGCTGCCGGAGTGACTCAAGGGGGAAATTTTTGATACTGCTTTTTAGTTTCGGGGGAAGGGGGTACGGTCAGGGAGGGCAGCATTGTTCAGAGCAAGATTTCTGGAAGGAGCTCCTCGGCTTCCCCGCGGTAGCCAGCAATGCCTTAGAGGCATTTATAAAACCAAAAGAGAAATGTGAGAGCTATGAGAAACAAGAGAAACATGCCCGGAGACATGACACAAAATGATAACGTTTATGTATATACATTAGTGATAAACATAGAATGTCAATAAGGATGCCTAGAGATACAAGCAAATGTGGTGTATTTTATTCATATGGTGCTACCCATAATGAGAGAATCACAAGTGATTTATTAATTAATAGAGGGTTACATTCTTTCAGGTGTGGGTTAAACACAGCCCGCTGGGAGGGAGTATTGGGCCAGAATGCGTGCTTGAAGCACTGGGTGAGTTTTCAGAGAGCTGTCTCCAGCAGAAACGCAGAACAATGGCATTCGTCATGCCAGCTGCAATCTATTAGGACACGGGGCTCACAGCAGGTGCTAAACTAATGTTCTCCAAAGTTACTTACAGCTCTCTTGCCCGTAGCAATCTGCTGCTCATGAGAAACTGGTCACAGTTTTCTTATAATTTCTGTCTTCCAAAGAAGTATTCAAAGCATGTTCATTTCATAAGATGAGGATGGAGATACAAACTAGCAGATG
Organism: Lepidothrix coronata; assembly: GCF_001604755.1. Taxonomy (NCBI): domain Eukaryota; kingdom Metazoa; phylum Chordata; class Aves; order Passeriformes; family Pipridae; genus Lepidothrix; species Lepidothrix coronata. Next base: position 7,684,884 of record NW_016690197.1, read on the forward strand.
TCTATCTAAGAAGGGATAGTCTTTCCTGGCCCAATCAAATGTGATTTTTTTCACATTATACTGCGATGTTATAGCAATGCAGTGAATAACAGCAAACCAGTACATAATATTTGTGGGTATATTCATAGAGTTTACCTTCAGGTAGTTCAGGTGACTAAGCTGAAGTAGGTCTCCATAGGCTTTGTAGCTGATGAAGTGCAGTTTCTTCAGAGGTCAGGTCAGAGCAGGAGTTGACCTGAACTTCCCTCAAGAAAAACATTTTCATAACTGGACAATTCAGGGCTTAGGGAGACCACCCTTCTATGTTCCACATGTAATGACTGCTATGAGGATGGCTCAGCTTTCTTCTTCCCTCCCCACCTTCTATTTGTGTCAAGTCTGGGGTATAACCGTGCCTTTATCTGGGTACTGCCTGCTTACATTCTCTATTCCTTTCTGTTCAGATCTTCAGGCTCACATCAGAACAGAGCTCATGTTTGCTGAAAGCACGCTGAGTTCACTTCACTGAATGGCAGGAACTGAGTTAGGAGAAACAGTTGAATCTTGAAGTCCAAAAGTGAACATAGGTAAGGAATAAACCTTTCTGAATTTCTTCTCTCATTCTGTGGTGGCTTAATATATCAACATCACAAGCAATTAAATCCTCTAAGAAACAGGGCAGAAAATATGAAGGTAGAATCCCCATGGCACTCTCTTCACTTCAGAAGAGTGGTTATTGAGTAAACTTATCCTGGGGAATCAATTCCAGAGAGGGAGGAATAATCCACATTTTAAAAATGGTCTGTAACCTTTACTCAATTAATTTTAGTACACCAACCTTACACATAATAAATGAAGAAATGGGTCATGGTTTGATTCAGCAGGAAAAACAGGGAAGGGACAAGATGCAGGAAGAAGAGGGCTTCCCAGGCCTGGACAGCACCTCTCCTTTCTCCTCCTTACTCCCAAGGAAGAGGTGCTAGGCCTTGATGCCTTCCTCAAACTCTCCTTCTGGAAGAAAAGTCAGCTCTAGAGCAACCAGCTTTCCTCTTTCACATTTGTTGTTCCCTGGGAAGTGCTGTAGAATTGTGAGCAGTTATCTTCTCACTGAACCTTTGACCAAGCTGTGTAGGTGTCTCCTGTTCCTCATTTTCCCCCTAAAACCTGAAGGTTCAGACTTGTTTCCCAGGACCAACAGCCAAAACCTTTTGCCATTTGCACTCTGACATGAGGTACAGCAAGGTTCAAAACTCCCTTTTTCTACCATTTGTCATGTACTTAAGTTTTACTGAAATACTGTATTACTTAAATATATCTAGAAGGCCACCAGGAGAAGTGACTTGGACTGTGGTGTCACTTTGTTTCAATCAGACTGGTGACAGTTACTGATCAGAAATTCTCTCATGTTTGCAGTGCCAGTTTAGTGCCATTGAATTCCTTTGGTCTGAATATTTGCACCTGGATAGGTGAATGAATTATAGCTGAATGACTGAACTGAAACTGTGGTTTAGTAGAGAGATCTCCAAGCTGGCAGCAAATGAGTTTGTTTTGGTATTCCAAGTAATCTCACAGCAAACAAGACTACATGATCTCTATGAGCATTAAGTTACTTAAGGAAGCAGAAATGCATTAGATGACTTCCAGTTCCTGAGTTCACTGAGCTGGCTGATGGCTAGCACAAGATCTAAAGTGAGGGTTTGGCTGAAAGAAACCCTTGGACCCTTGTTACGTGCCCTGTCTTAAGGCAGAGACTTTGGAAAATCTGTAGCTGGCATTTCTGCCGTGACCTCCATCTGACCTCAAAGCTGGACCTGCCTGCACAGATAGGAAATGCTCAGATCCAAGGAGTGGGAGGGATGAAACAGGACTGGTTCTGCTACCAACGGACTTTTGGTAGCTTCAGGGTCAGCATTTGTTCACTACTGCATGTCTCAAGGGTTTAGAAGAGCCCTGTTACAAGCCATGTTATCTCTCCAGAATAGGATTGTGACAGGACAGAGGAAAATCTGGTCTTTATAATGCAAAATCAAAGTGTTTTTTGAAGAACAGTGAATAAAATGAAATGTCTAGTGCAAGACTCTCAGTGGGACTTATTTGCCCAGTAGATACTGATTAATGACTAGCCATGGGTCTCAAGAGAGAAACTCTTGTACAGACTCATGAACAAGTTTTGTATTTTGAGAGCCAGTTTGTGCTTTCCAGTGTTTATTTCCTTTTCCTTATACGTGTCTGTGGTTTCATCACCTTGGTCTCTTACCAGAATTTGGCAGAGGTGTAGGCAGGAAGGAAGGAAAAATACTTGTGAAGAAAAGAGGTGGTCCAGGAAGTGGTACAGGTGACCTTGTAGAAGACACTTTACCTGCTCAGTAGGAGCACAGCATCTAAACGAGAAAACATTACTCACAAAATCTCAAGTGTATTATGTAGTCAGGGCTGTTAACAATAGGGTTTTGTGTATTTCTCTTTTCTGCATCTGGATTATAGCACAGAGTAAAGAAAATGTATACATCTATAATGAGCTGCTCATGTGATTCCAGCCTGTGAACCCCCTGCAGTCATATAGCACTTCTCCAAAACAGAGGTCAGATGCAGTGGGTCCAACCCTGCAGAGCAAGTAGGATCAGATCCACAGTCAGGCAGTTCTTGGGTTACTGTGATTCTTTGTTTCAGTTTTCTGTTCCCAATAAAAATCATGCTGATTCTTTTAATTTATAGCTGAAGTAACTTGAATGTTTCAGACTAATCGGCCAGCCTGACCTAGCAAATCTAAAAAAGAAAACATTCCATTCCAGCTAGATGATGACACTGACCCTCTTAAAGAAATACAGGGGTTTTATCATATGGTGGTGTGCTGAAAGAGATTGTGAGGTTTGCATTGTTCTGCAGAAGTTGCTAGGGTGGAGGTATTGTTAGTTACAATGTTCATTTTCACAGCTGATGATAAAATATTAAAACTAAAGAGAAATACCATCCACCACACATTGACTCTGGTGGTCCATCAGTAAACCCCAAAAGACTAGAACTCACAGAGAGTTAAATAACACTATAAATATTAGTAACAAGAACTGCTACAGAAGGGCTGTTCTATAAGGAAAAGTATCCCTTACTGTGGTACCCTGATATTCCATATTGATTTTCTCAGTCACAGACATTCATTAGCCTAATAGGAATTTCCACATGCTTAAAATTGCAACCATTCTTGGAAATCTACCCTAAATCTGAGATCCTGGCTCTGTGAGCAGGCACTTGTGCAAGGTCCTACTAAAATTAATGGGTTACAGTGCAGGGGCACTGTACATGGCACTTGCAGAGTCTGAGCTCAGGTGTGCCTTAGGCTTTACATTGCCTTAAGTCTGGTGGTTGTTCTAGTTTGTATCAAGTATAAGTAACATCACAATTAGTCCTTTGACTAGTAAAATGTCTGTTTTGCCAACATGGCTTACCATGAAGTAGAATAATCATTTGCAAGTCCTCTCTACTTATGGTACATTAAGAATGGAGAAGTCTAAATTTACATATGAGCAGTTATGTGTGCTTAAGCCTCTGTCAGCTCACATAAAAGACACACATTCAGTATTTGGTTAGTGATTAACAATACAAAAGCTAAGAAAACATCTAGAAGTCATGCCAAAAGATTGACATGACTTGTCATGTACATAATGATAATAGCTTCTTGTTGTTTGATTTTTTTTAAGTAGCCCAAACTGGGTATAGAATTTCAAGAATATTTACAAATGCTCCGTGTATTGGAATGCAGCTTCAAAATCAAATTGTGTTGGTTTACAGTTAATTTTGGATTATCACAGAAAAGATTTTAAGGCAGTCAGAAAATGTGTTACAAGTCTGAGGAAAATTTTCCAGTATAAAGTTGCTTTAGATTATTCTACCTTTATCTTGAAAAACATGGTTACTTTTACAGTAAAACATTTTGTATTCTCCCTCTGATGTTAGCCAAGTTACATTTTTTAATCAATTTACTTCTAGCTCTTGAGAAAATAAGAGGAATGACTGAATAAACCATTAGATTTTGAAATGTAAACAAAAAGATTTCAAATGTTACATTATCACCATTCGTAAAGTTAAAAATATAAAGCTTGCTCTTTAATCTTATTCTCTCAAATTACACTTTGTATGAGTCCCAGGAATTTCCAGAGTAGCTGATTTTAAGTTGGATGTGATTCATAAAAATTCTTCTACTTTAATGACTCTTGATTACTTGTCAGTTGTTTGTGGTTGGAATCTGAAGTAAATGGTGATCTCATTTCCTTTAGGTATAATTCAGCTGCTCAGGTTTCTTTATTTAAAATTTTGTTCCTTTTCCTTGCTGCCTACTGCTTTTCCTCTTATCTGTGTTATCTCTGCGGGTAGAAGTAGCAGAGTGTTATCTGTTGAGAGCCACCGGACTCCCTCGGATGCTCGTTGGCACCGCTCGTTGCTTTGTAAGCAGCAGGAGTAGCCGGTGTTTATCTCTGAACTAAGCCAGTGTCACCTTGAGTGCCTGTGAAATCCCCGCTCACTGGGCCCGTTCCATTCACGCACAGAGAGCAGCTACTTGACAAGTGTTCTTTTTTCGTATACAGTGCTTTGTTGTTTCAGTGAGCTGTCCGGATACGGATATTTTTTTTGAACCACAGTGATCACATCTGAGGATTTCTTCATCAGCTTGATATGCACCTGCTTTTAAACTATGCTTCAGTTTTTAGTATGCTTTTAAACTCTGCTATCTCATTTAGTGTTCATTGATTATGAAAATCAGCAATCTCTTTGACATTTGTTCAAATTGCCCAGTTGAGACAGCTAATATCTAAAGCAAAAATTAGTCTGAGCTACAGATCTTGCATCCAGATCCTAAATAGTTGAAAATTATGTTTGTGTTTAGATGTAGGCCTATCTTTAGTTGAAACTAACGTGCTGCTAGCACTGGGAAAACACAGAAAAGAAGATTTCTGAGTAAAGTGAGAAGGCAGAAAGCAGATACGAGTTCTTTTAGGGATTAAGTTGTGCTTCGTTTGGTGATCTTAAATCCTGAAGTAGGATATTTTTCAAGGGAATCCTTTGTCTACCTACCATTTACTGGTCTGGAATAGCACAGTGAAATCTAACACTGGAAATGTACAGAAACAGCTGATCTGGACTATTATTTCTGCAGTGCGTCAGTCAATCAGATTCACATTCCACGGGAAAACCAACAAACTGAAAGTGTGCCAGTTGGCATACTTGTGGAGAAAAAAGATTTGCTAAAATCTGGGGGCAAAAAGCAAATATTGAGGGTTGAGTTCTGCAAGCTATCCCAGTGATGGCACGTCCGAGGAAGCAGCATACCCTAAATCCCCTGTGCAATACAGCCCAGGCAAGAAAATTGGCACTGGTCATCTCTGTGAAAGGTTGCCTGCAAAGACCACTTAGGGTTCTACTTCCTCCTCCTCTGTCTTTGGCTTTCCTACTCATGAAGGAAGACAAATGCCTAAACTAACATAGACAGTTGTTGATTTTACCAGCTGCCCTGCCAAGCAGTACTAATGCTGTAACAGATTTCTTAGTGGAGAGACAATTAATTGTGCTGCCCTGAGTAGGGCGTGCCACTGCCTGCTGTTATTGGCTTGGTCTCTGGGGAGAGCACAGCAGGTAGTGCAGGTCTCGCACCTCAGGTAGAATCCAGGGGTGCAGGATCAGTGGCAGGAAGCCCTGTCTGCCCAGGGGCAGCAGCTGGGCTGAGGGTATCCCTTGCTCACCAGAGATGCAGATCACTTATAGCCATGGCATAGAATTGTGCTACAATCCTTAAAATGCAGGATTGTTTTGAATGTAAATATCCAAGTGCCTTGATGATGGACAGCAGTATGAATGTCTAAAGCATTACTTATCTAAATAAATACAAGTTAGAGAAAAACTAACTCTGAAATCTTAACATTACTGACATTAGTAATGGACTGTTCTATGAAGTACTGAAGAAGCCCTGAAGAGAAAAAATCATCAGCTCTGAATTTACAGCTGATGGATAACATTACCAAATACAGAAAAATGGAAGTGTAGAGAGCTCACAGGGCAGTACTGCCCAGTGTCAGGCAGAGTCTCAATACACTTGCAAGTAAACAGCTGTTGAGGATAAAGAGTTTTAAGGAGAAAAAATAAGTTGTTTCCTGGGTACTGTTGAACAACAGCATTTTTCCTGCATAAGCTCATAAAGAAACTGTGCTGAGAAGAAAGGAGAAACAGAATTAGCTTGGGTGCTACAATAATAGTGTGCCTTGGGTGCTCTAATAATAGTACTTATCTTTCCCACCACCACAACACCACCACTTCGGATGTTTTGGCTGCATTCTTCCTTTTTTTTCTAGTTAGCTTCCTGTAACTTATTTGTGGTATAGCCACTGTGCTACTTTCCCTAATCTTTGTTTGCTGATTGATTTTTAAAGTTTGTAGACTTTGAGTAAATACATCTCTAAAGAAAGTTGTGCTAGCTCTCCTGCAGGAACTTGAACACCTATCCTGCCCATAGCAGTTGCAGCTTTTATGGACAATCAAAGAGGACAAGAAAAAAAAGAAAAAGAAAAAAGAGAGAATACAGAGCCTTCTCATATATGATAAGCTCAACAGAAAAACAAAACTTTAAAAAATAAGTTTTGTTTGCAAAATAGGCCTTTTTTTCATCCTTGTACAATGTCTTCCAGAAGGACATTCTGGCATATAGTGACCTGTCATCAGTACTACCATGGGTATTCCTGCCAGAAAACAGAAATACTTACTTTCTGTCTCCATGGCTTTTTCTTGGCCATACCGACCCTTTATGCCATTCTGTGATTTTGGTTAGAACTGTTGGAAATGACAGTGTTTTCTTTCTTTTGAAATATATGTGTGTTTTTGACCAAAATATCTCAAAATGAGCTACAACAAAGCCTCCATTATGGGGAATTTTTGGAGTGCGTCTTCCCTCTGTTCCCCAAGAGGCGTGAGGAGTATGCTCACTTCTTTCTGCGGACCAAGCAGTGAGTGAGACAGGCATTTACAGGGAAGATGGAGAAGGCAAGATATAGAGCAGACTCCAAGCTAATAAATCTGTAAGGTTCAGCATCTTGGGCTGCAAGCTGGTGCTGTTGTAGTCATGATCAGAAAGGTAGGGAGGAAAGTGAGGAGATAGGGGGAAGAGGCAGCAATAAATGTTGTTTGCCAGGAGAAGGGCAAGAAAAAAGTGTTGTCAGAAATGGAAGCAGAACCCACTGCTGGAAAAGGCTGAAAGATACTTATCTATGGACTTAATGTCAGAAAAGTTCCTATGTGGACATGGGAGGCTGGCCACACAGGTTATTGAGGAGGAGTCGGCATCCAGAGGATGAATGTGAGAGGATAGGCCTAGAGGGCACAAGTCATGAGGTGCTCTGAGAGTGAAAACAAATTATGTATAGTTGACTCAGTGAAGAACAAGCAGATGATACAGGATGACTTGATCAAAAATTCCACAAGAGATGCCTTTGCAGGAGCTTTTCTGAGTGCAGACAAGAGAAGTGTCATTGCGTTTTTCAAGGTTTCTGGCAGGCAGAAAAGTTGCTTTGCTGTCAATGACAACCAAAGAAGGTGGAGAACTGTGGTCTTGGACTCAAAAGGACCAGGAAAAATAGAGCTCTGTTATAATTGAGTTTGATCTCATGAAAGGTCTTACAAAAAGGTGATCCCAGAGAGATGTGAATTTGCTCTTTGAGAGAGTTTACAGAAATTTTACAGTAGAGGTGTAAAATCACCGACATAGAGACAGCAAGTTAGTTGGTGTTTCCAAGTGAATAAAATGAAGGAAAAAATGAAACCAAAAAAGAGCCATTTTAAAGCAAAAAAATGTTGGAGTTGCAAGTAGTGTATATAGTGGGATATTGTTAAGGTAAGACTTACTGTAGGAAAGAACTGGATTTCCCCTCACGGCACCTGGTGAGGCACATTCATGTTGCGGTCCAATAGGAAAGCTTTTGCAGCCCATGTGAATTCCCCTGAGATAAATGGAAATTTCTAACACAGTCTGTGTAATACAATTCATTATATGGAACTACTTCTATGAATAAGAATTACTCAGTGGGAGTAAGGAGCGTCAGGACAAATCCTAGGCTACTGTATTATGCTCTATTGAATATTACTTAAAATCACCTCGTGCTGCACTGAATATTATTTAAAAGAAAATTAGCTTAGGGAGATATTTGTTTCCTGTTCATTTCAATGGAATAGGTCTAGGGACCAAAATACCTACTAAATGAGAGACACAAACTCTCTTCTGAAACACATGTTTATAAGCTCAGTTGCTCCATAACATTTTTATATTGCTCTAACAGGAATCAGCATTTGGCCCATAATAAGTCATCACTGTTGGTTCTACAAATAAAGCAAAGGACCTGTTAAATGTTTTTAGGGGGTGCTCTCACGGAACATAAGGACATCAAATGCCCGCTTTAGGCATTCTGAACCAGACCAAGAAACTTTTTTTTTTAGTGTTTCCATGTCTAAATTTGATACATGTGGAAATTAAGCTCGTAAGAGTGATGATTTTCAACTTAAATTCCAATAAAGGCAATGTAGGCTACTAGGTCACTTGTTTGCTTCAGATAGTTGTAGGTGATTAATTGCTATTCCTCTGCCTTTTGTTCTTCCCCCCCTGTGATTCATAATGCAAAAGGAATTTATCCTGTCTTTCACAGTATGGTGATATATTAGTAGGTGATTCCACAACAGTATTCAGTGCCAGGCAGAGGTGTTTGCTTTGATCCCCGAAGCATGTCACTACATTAACTTGAGATAATTCCTGAAAGTGAGGTTTATTAAACTGACAGTGCTGCCCAGTTATGGTTTCACAGCTCTCAGTTCTGTAGCAAGATAATTTGGCACACTTGGAGCTCTGTGTTTCTCTGCATTGACTTCTATAAGCACGTTTGACATTTTCTCCCTATCTGTGGTAAGTACCGAGCAGACAGATTCCTAAAAAAAACCCATTAGATGGGAACATACAGAAAAAGAGGAAAGACAAAACCATTTAAGGAACATAAGGAAACCACAGTTTGAGCATGTGACATTCAAGTCTGTGCAAGCATATATCAAGTATTGTAACTTGAAACAGCCAGTAGAGTCCAGGAGCTGTGACTCATCAGGAGAGTGCTGAGGCACCTTTGATTTGACAGGTAGATCTTTGAATCTTGATGTGAAATTTACCTCCTGAAACAATAGAAACACTTATTTTAAATAAGATTTTCTAGGAAAAGGAGTCAAAAAGCTGAGCAGCTGGAAGTCAACATCATATTTTCTTTTTAGCTCTTGATAAAATAAGTGTTTATAAGCACTGCTTTTAAACAATTCTTTAACAATAAGAGTGTATCCTTACCTGTTACTCTGTTTAAAGCCTTAGAATGGTAGATCTTATGCAATGACTGAAAGAAACAGTGAACTCCTGAGTTCTGATATAGTATTATTGCCACCTCAACCGTACTGAAACCTGTATTCCACAGCAGCACCGTGATGGTTGTAACTATGTGAAATTCCACAATAAATACTTAGAACCTGAAGTTTTGGGTGTCTAGAAATATTGTGAATGCTATGATCTATTTGGGCTGCCTGTATAAGCTAAAATTATATCAACTGCAAAAGATTTGGGTAAATTCTAAGTGCCTGGCACATATGCCACCTACCTTATGTCATCTGAGAATTTCCAATTTGAATTTTCAAGCTTACCAGTGGTTCTTGTTTCCATCATTCAGGTATGGGATAAGAGGTCAGTGCTGTTACTCTACCAGCAAAATAATGTTCCTTCTGCACTAAACTTCAGAAAGAAATCTGAATGTGTTAGCAATTCATGGTTAGGCTTATACAATTGTCTTCTCATTCTACTAGTCTCCTTTTGGACAAACTTTTTCAGAAATCTAGTTAGCTGAGACTCCAGGCTAGTTAAATCTTCAGTGCCTTTTAGAATGAGAAGTGACTTAGTGCTTACTGCCCACTAAAGAAGATGTGAAATATTGGCTGCTTTGGTGAACATGCAAGTAGTCATATGTATTTTATATAAGCTCTCAAAGGAGAACTTACAACTAGGTTAACAATGAGAAATCTAAACAGAAGTATCCTTTACTTATAGCTTTATTTTGTGCATATTCCTAGGATTGGACAAACATCTAAGTACAACTTGCCAAAATGAGCTAATGAAAATCACAGCAGGAGAGTCACAAAACTGTAGGAGAATGCCTAGGCTTGGCAGGGTTGCAGAAACAGCTCTGCTGTCCCTGTACAGCTGAAGTGGTTAGGACTGGCATGCAAGCATAACCTCATGATAAACTCACAGATCCTCACTAGGAATTAATCATTTAGCTACTTGCAGTCAGCAGTCTACCACCAAGAGGAAGAGGCTGTTATCTTTCTTTTGCGTATCATAAGGGCAAGTACATTTATCAGCACTATTGACCAGAGATTTAGCAAGGAATTTATGAGCTGATTTCTGTAATTTCTGATAATAGTACCATATAAAATTCCCCCACCAGTACTTTATTTGTTTTGATGACGTGTGATATTACCGTGACCTAAGAGTTGCTTGCTCTGTTTTTGTCTGTTTCTAAAAACGCTGTACAGCCTAAGATATGGAAGTCTGACTCTTAGAAAATTTGAGTTATCATGAGTTCCTGATAAAGAAAAAGCATCCTATTCAATGAGATGTCCATTCTGTTATAATGAAGTGCTTTGTAGTGCCTGTGAAGAAGGACATAAAGCAAGAGAAGCATAGACATGCTTTCTGAGTTTTAATTGGAATAAAACTCTTATCTTCCTAAGAAAAAAAGAATATTGTATAACACATATCAAATGCTATTGCATTTGAATAACCTAATTCAAAGACTGTGGGATAGAATAGTGTGTTTTGAACAATGCTATACAAACTGTGTGTGTTCTGCAACTTTGTTCTCCTAAGTTGTGAGATTGATTTTCAGCTAACCAGCCAAGCAGTCCTTCGAAACACTACAGGCAGCAAGAGTCCCTCAGGAAGTGGTATTTGTGATTCAGTCAACGGCACCTTGCCCACTGAGTCAGTGTTGAGCCAGGATCCAAATGTGTTTCTAGAGTGTGGAATATAAAACTGAAGTCATGACTGTTGTGGCCACTGGGAAATTCACTGAACTATTGATGAGAACAGGGATATTAACCGCAACATCCCAGATTCCAGACAGGGATAATTACAACTTTCCCCCACTTACTTCACTGGGAGAATAATTCTCATTTTCTCTAAGCCCTGTACCATTTTCCTGCGCTTAACAGATCACCATCCTCTAGGCCTGTTGGAAGGATGAGCACCACAACCCGGATGTGCAGTCTGTTCTTCTGTGGAACTGCTGGAAATGCCAGATGTGGCACCTGCAGTTTTGCAATCTCATGACTTACTCCAGTTGGAGACTTCAACAGACACCATCACTGTAACTTGTCAGAGCTTTTCCAGCTAATTCAACTTTGCAGCTGAAGGGATGCACTGAGATATTTGCAATGTATTTCCTCTTCAGGCTCGTGATGTGCACAGTGACTCAGAACAGCCTTTTCTAAAGAAAGTCTTAATTCATGGCTACAAACCTCAGTTTAAACTGAAGATGCTCCACATGTGATCTTTCCTACTGGCTTTCACATGTCCAGTAGAGAATTATTCTCTACTTAATAGATTTTCTAGTGGTTTTTTCTTTTAAATCCCATTGTTATATAGACTTTAACATTTAAAAAAAAATAAGTCTTTAAAACAGATGTCTAATGTCATTCCTCCACACATTAATTTATGTGAAGGTTTGTGGCAGTAAATCTGGTATCCAGATTTACAAAATAATACCAGAAGTTGCTGTGAAAAATCACAATTACAAATCTCAAGTTGTCCAACAGGCAGTGTAAGTGCTGTAACCCTGCATGTAGTTGATGACGCAGTGCTTAGAATTGCAAATATTTTCATGTTAATTGTTCACAGAAATCTTTTTGTCCTTTTCCTGATGTTCATTTTTTGTAATTATGAAATAATACCTACCTGCATTTGACCTAAGGAAATTTTAGTAGGACTCTTGGTAACTCTTGTTTTGGACTTGCTAACGTTTTGGTTAAAATCATTACTAGGTACATAGAAATGGGTTGAATTTTGTAGCAGGTAATGTGTTTTGGACCATTTAGTTAGACTCTGCAATCTGTATGTAATGGCTAACATTTCTAGGGCTATGGAACCTATTGAACATTAGATAGCTCCTTTAGCAGGTGTTTGTAGGTGAAGTTTGTCAACATGTGAGTTCCTCCATTAATGCTGGGAATGTGTTTAAACATTAGATGTATCATCTTGGCTAGAAGAAGCAGTTCATCAAGGGGTGATGCAGTAGCCTCCAGAGCAGAGAAAGGGACATAAGCATGAAAAATTCATTTCCCTGGACACAATAGTACTAACTCTAAGCGCCTGCCTGATTTGGACTTGCAGGTCTAAGTCTCTTTTTTCTGAAAGGAGTAAATTATTCTGTCAGAGTGAGAAATAGAATATTATTTAATGTGAGAAACTGTGGCAAGATTTCACTCTGAAACATGATCAGGAAGTTCTCTTGGTGTCATATAGAGAACACATGGATCATGCATAGCACACCAAATAATCCTGGTCTCTCCCCTTCTCCTTCCTTTATCTTTCCTTCACCATCCAAAACAAAATTTTCCTCTTGGTCATGAAGGAAGAGAGGGAGCCTGGATGCTACCCCAGGAGAGAAAGCTAGAGGAAGGGCTGGGTCACTTAGTGAGCGAACAGGAGGAGAAGGAAATGGTCAGGAAAAATAAGGCTCTAAATACAGGGCTAAGTATGTTGAAACACTTCTAAAGAGTTGAGGAATGGGAATAATAAAGACAAAGCAGTTTAATCATATGCAATTAGTCAATGGAACTTCCAAAGCCTATGGCCTTGTGTGAGACCAACTGCCAGCAACATTAATTTAGAGTGCCAATTCTCACTATCTATTTTACCAGAAATGCCTGTCTTTGTAAAATTCCTGGTACTGCTTCACCCTACAGCCCACCCACGTAGCGGCCTGGTTGACCGGAACTACATTTTCATCAGAATCTTACTGATGCCTTCATCTGTCATATCCTGCCTCTTGCAGGACCTTTCTTTGTGGCTTCGCTCTCCCTCAGATATGATGATTTAGGCTGTCTGCATTCCAACACTTACAAAAACCCCAACAACACAAGAAGTTGATCGTATCATATCCAGTTCCCATGTTGGTGTACTTTGCATGTGCCTATTAATGACTGTTGGAGTTAGAAAACCAAATAATTGTTGGTCTTCGTACTGTGCAAACATACACTAATATATTTAGTGTCAGCTCTAAGCCCTATCCCTGAGAGTGTTCAAGGCCAGGTTGGTTGGGGCTCTGATCAACCTGGTCTAGTGGAAGGTGTCCCTGCCCATGGCAGGGGGGTTGGAACTAGATGATCTTTTAGATGACCATTCTATGATTCCTAGCCTTTGGGGGAACTGTGAAGATATAGATACATGCCAAAGTAGTTAGTTCAAGTTGTGGGGAAGGGTTCAAATACCTTTAGAATTTGAAATCTTTCTGGAAAGGTTTTACATTGCCAAGTATCTAGGCGGCTCAAATCCCTTCTAAGTTTAGCTTTAGGGTGATTTTTTACAGTCCATCAGAGAAAAGTCATAGAGCAAACAAAACGCATTGTCCCTTCCTGTACTAGGCCTGGTTCATGAACAGGATTTTTTGCTGCTTCCTGCGCTCTGCTATTTCTGAGCCTCATGGGAGTGGCAGAACTATTGTGTATCTGATTAAGAATTGAAAGGGCAAAATTATTTCATCCTCTCCTTGGAAATGCAAGTGGATGATAAAATGGCTAAGAATAGGTAAGGTGACACCACTCCTTGATGTCTACTTACATTGCTCTTATACAACTCATTTGCTTACAGTGGACCTCTTTGCTTTATCCAGTCTGCCAGCAAGCAAAAATTAGGTGCTGTCTTACCTAACTGTCTTACCCTAGCCAGGGTACACACAGCTCTCTGGGACGAAGATTAAGAGAGACTGAAAGTCAAATATTGATAAGAAACATGTCTTGTACCCACAGATCTTTTTAGGTGTATTGAGGCAACTTCCCCATTTCCTTCAGACACATAAACAAGAACACCATGTTCAGTGGCAGGAGGAAATTTCTGTTTCTTTCACTTCCTGGGAAAGTACTTTTTTTAATGTTTTTTTTTGTAGGTGCAGGATGAAAACATTACATTTTCACAGTTCCCTTTCCAACCATGAGATTTCTTTCTGAAGTGTGTGGCAATAGGCATAGTTGCCAGATGAAGACCTCTGTCAGATGCAAACCTCAGTAGACCTGCATATTACTTGTCGTCTACCTGAAGAAGCTCATAGAGGAACACCTTGCCCGTCTCTGCCTCACACATTCATTTGCCTTAAATTCTTATCTATAAATGCAGGGGGAAAGTAAAGGAAGTTTTTCAAGGTCATAAGCAGTCAGATTGAAGAGTAGGACAGAGACCTGCCCATTATTCAAGTGCTTGAATTTTAAGCCAGAGGTTTCCCAAACTTCTGCCTGAAGAGGGCTGGGTTGTTTTTATGAGTCCTCATTCAGCTATTTCCAGTGGCCTCAAAAACAAACCTAAAATCTTTTGACATCTACCAGTGTGAAAACATACAGAGCAGACAAAGAAGAAAAGGTCAACAATCTCCCCTCCAGAGTTCAGGGGAGAGGTAAAATAATTTCCAAGCCCACTGGGTCAATGTACCCATCAGCAATCATTAGGAATAGTACAAAGACTGGTGCTGGAAACAACCATATCTTTAGCATTACAGCCATTTATTCATATCAATTACTTCACTTTCCTGCTACTTTTTTGAGTTCCCATGGGTTGGTAGGGAAGCTGTGAATGAGGGGTAGGCATATGTTGACAGCTATGAGAGAAGGTAATGTAGGGCAAGCGCCCTACTGAGGTGTGATTCACTCAATCAGAATATTTCTGAAGAGGTTTTTTGTAAGTGTTTCATGGACAAAAAGTCAAATAATTTAGAATGGATGATATTAAAAGTTAAGAGAATTTCATGGTCTCTAAGTGAGCTTCATATAAATGTAGTTCCTTTTTATTGTTTTTGTTTCAAAATAAGAATGTTAGAAATGAAAGTCCAGTTTTGACTCTTTTTCTCTGACCTGCCAGAATTGAGTTCTGTTTCCAAGTTTCGTTTTCAAATGCTTATGAACAGTCAGTTTCAAAACACAAGAACAACAAGACGATAATTTTGACCCTACAAGAACTAGAATGCACCAGACCTCATGAAACTTGTTCAGTTTTGGAGGTGACCAGGCAGGAATGAGTTTCACATTATGAAATTGTAGTCTGCTTCAATTCTCTCTACCAGTAAAGTGAATTATTTTGCCCGCACAATTAATAAATAAATTTCATTTATTTCAAGAAAAAAAAAATTACTTCTTCCTTGGAAATAATTTTGGGAAGGCCTTCTAAGAAAAATAAATATTTTTATGCAGCTGCTTGCCTTAAAAAGTAGCAGAATGTTCCACAAAATATTATTCCACAAAGATCAAAAATAGCTGGCACATATGGAAAAGATGTAAAGAGAAAAAATGGTTCCATGAGGGAAGGTTCTTCACTGCACTGGTCTGGTGGGGTAGGAGCTGAACCTATTGCCAGTGGGAGTTGCCTGGGAGGACGTGTCTTTTCTTGGGCTTCCAGATAGATCAATAAAACAGCTCTCACCTGAAAGTAAGGTATAGCTGAGTATTGCCACATAGGCAACATAAATGAAAGAAGTTTACCTTTCCCATATTAATTCTAGAAGTTATCTGACATGATGGGGTCATGGGTTGAAATTACATCATGTCCTCACAGGGAAGAAATCCTGTGTTACTCTAAAGACGTGCAGAGAGCGTGGTTTCTGTAATATGTTTGAAAGTAGTCTGTGATAACAGAATAAAAAATTGTCAAACTCTAAAGCAAGGGACTTAATTACCTGATGCTGTAACAAAAGGCAAGGGGTACAACATACTCTTTTCTCTCTTTTTTCCATAATAAAGTTATGGAAACTTTATTTTCACCTTTCCAAATGAGCCAAACTTTGCAAAGAGATATGTTTCAGGGAATGCTAGCAGTATGAATTGCTCACAGCCAGTCTGCTACATCTCAGAACTCACCAGTGTATCCTGCCTGACATTGCATGAGCGTTTGGTCACGTTGTATTTGAACCCATTGTGTATAAACAAGAGGGGACCGTATAGTTTTGTTTGGTTTTTAAAGATTTTTAAGTATGATAAGAATACTCCAGTGTGTTGTAATAAATTCCCTGTGGAGTTCAAAGTCATTGTTGCCTTATCTTGTAATCTAGAATTGATACTGACAAAAAATATGCAAACATAGATTAAATTAATTAAGATAACTTCTTGCCTAAAAAGGAAAGAATAAGGTTTGGGCTGGCTTTTTAATATTTTTGAAATAAAATAGTAGCAAACAAAACAATTCTTAAAATTCTTTAATTAGTAGCTGAATAGCCATAGCGACCATTTAAATACAGAAAGACTGAGGCAGTAACCTCTTAATAATTATGAAAAACAATAAAACAAGCAGCCTTTGGAAGAAAGATTTGTAGTTGTCATGCACCATGTCCAGGTCTTGCTAAATTTGACACACATTAAGGAACATGGCTATTTTAGGACAGAACTTAAAAAGAGCTAGCTAACTCTCTGCAAACCGTATCTGAAATTTTCTGTAATTCAGGTGGGAAGCACAGTTGGTGTAAGTATTCCTCAGGTATCTTTACCCTCACTAACTTAGCTTACATCTAGGAGAGTTGCAGGGACATGTGGGTTTCAATGTTAGGCCTGCAATCCCTTTGGGGCGTGTAGAGCTCAGGCTGCCACAGCTATGCTGGCAGCACTGAAGACTTGTGTTTAAAACTTCTTGGGATATGTTTACACAAGCTGCAGTGCCACTGGATCGAACCCTGCTCAAATCTCTATTGCACAGGCATCCAAGTTACAACCATTTCCAAGCTGCTTTTCTGTGGGCTGCACCACTGTCTAAAGTCCATAGAGCAAATCTCGTTAAACTCCAGTTCTCTACCACCTCTCATGCCAAGGCTTATAGCCCTATCCTGCTGTCCACTCGAGTGCCAACTCAGTGATGTATTGATCCAGCTTCCAGGCATGAAGGTAGTGGGATAGATTATGTTCTCACTTATAGCATTTGTGTTTCCTTGTCCTACGTAATTTTGGTATCTCAGGCCTGAAATTAGTCAAGCTGTACGTGCTTCTGCCGTTCTGTTTGCTGAGGTGCGTGTAACATACAGTGCTGGCAAGGTTTGTCATAAAATTGCTTGTTGGCTTTATAGTGCAGGAAGCTCTTCATTGAATCACTAACCTAGAAAGGAAAAGCAAGCTAGTATGAGCAAAGTAGCTGACTGATGGAGGACTATGAATTAGTCATATTTACTGTAGAATGTCATATTTACAGTAGGATGTGTTCCTAAGATAGATGTCTGTGGGTACAGTTCTCTGTGAAATTTGTGTGAAAGGTGTTGATGACTTGTCCATTACCTTCTACCCCCTCTCCTATGGGCTGTTATCTTACCATGTTCAACTATTTTCCCCAGCTATCTCATTGTGGGCAACCTTTTCCTGGACAGGCCAGAATATGCTCTCCCAAAGATACTCCTGTACCATCAGAGATATGTCCAGCAGACACCATTAACCCAACTCCCCTTTCATCAGCTCCCCCCATCTCTGATGGTTTTTGTTTCCCTCCTCTCCTCAAATTGTTTGCTACTTGGGCAATCATGTGGTTGTTGAAATAGATTGTTTTTCTGGTCTTACTGCTGTGTGGAGCTGTGACTGGAAAGTTGTGTCACTCCACAAGGATAGGGCAAAAAGGAAGGGTATCCTTTACTTCCTAGCTGTATGTTAAATGCTAATGATTTGGGTATGTGACCCATCAATTTATTCACTGTAGAGAGAGACTACAAGAGTGAGGAGATCACAAATTGCAAGCCTAGCAAACACCCTTCAGCCTGGTTTTGTAAGTCAAGTTACTATTCTCTCTCAAATTACAAAAGAATTTGGAACAGTTATGGCTTCCTGTGTCTTGGTTTCCATCTATGTCTGAACTTTTCTATCTGATGATAACTCTGCAGTCAGTAACCAGTGTAGTTTTCTCAAATAGGTATAATGGTGGTTTTTTTAACTGCTGAAGTAGAGGTGGAACTCTGAAATGGCTCACATTACCACCTGGGCTGAAAACTCAGGAACACCAAAGTTTTTGCCATAGTACCCAGTCTTCAGGTGGCATTTCAGTGAGAAATCAGACTTCTCAGATGGACTAAGGAAACTGCCACATTGTCCACAGTCTTAAATTGTTTCATAGACTCAACCAAAACTTGTGATTAAAAGTATATAATCAGCTTACCTTTTTAACTTTCAGGTGTTTCAAAAGCAACTGAGCCAGTTATATCTGCAAGTTCCTGCTTTTTTTTTCCCTTGAGCAACAATATAGCCTAGGGCTGTGCCATCTTGACAGCTGACAGCAATTTTGAGAAGATACTGTGGCACTGCCAAATATCGTGCTTGTCACACTATGCTTTAAAAGTAAACTATTCAGTGCATACAGGAAGAAAGCAGCATTGCATTTTTCTTCCTAAGGTATGAATGTTACTTAAACAATAAGAAAAATACCTAGAAAAATAGTAAACATGTTCCACTGTGATGAAGTAGCTCAGTTTCGGACTGGTCATTAGACTGATCATTTACAAATAGTGAGTCAAAATATGTCCCCAGCTACACCCTTAGGCTGCCACTGACGTCACAGTTTGTGACCTTCGAACAGTTGTATTCATAGCTATCAGTGATGCAATTAGGAAATGTAATGATGGTGCTGTTGTATGCTACTTTTACAGAATCATTAGCTGTAAGAGCTCTGATTTTAATTATACACATGGAAGGAGACAGTAGCACTAATAATCACAGCCATTAAATACTTTTCTGTAGTGGTTTTGGTCAACAGAGGCTCCATTTATTCTTCTTTTTTTTTTTTTT